>NC_134484.1:391765968-392065968 GCF_040206685.1 Ascaphus truei | reverse complement strand
TTGAGCTCCAAAAGGTAGACATTGCAGTAGCAAAACCATCCAGAAGATCGGCCATTCCCCTAGATGATGGCACAGTTTTCCTGGATCCAATGATAGGAGAGCGAAACTTGTATTTATAACAACAGGGGCACTATGCAAGCCAGTCGCAATCAGGGAGCAAGGTATATCAGTAGTAGCCTGGAAAATCACATCCAGTATGTACTGGGATTTCTACAAGATCTAGACTAGGTCATAAATTGGGGAAAAGGGCAAAATGATACCAACACAAAGCATTAGTTTTTTTAGGTCAGCAATTTGACGAGCCACAGCAAAGTCTGTTTACCACCGGACAAAAGGGAAAATCTGATAAAACAAGTAGAAATAGCCATGTTAGTCCAGTTGCGATAGTGCAGTGTAAATGAGTATTTCAGTATTAGATGATACCTTTTTAATTTGGACTAACAGGCTTTCAAGAGTTCTCCTCTCTTCCTCAGGTCACAATACTGATTTACAAAGATTCTATGAGCTTAACACAGATAGAAATATAGATAAGGAGATAAGGAATAATATAATTTGACACTAAAACAAGACGACTTAATGCTGATGTGGCATAATTTTAACATAATTTTTTGTAATGTTTCTCCTTGCCTTTCTGTGAATTTAACAATTAACCCCCTCTGCCCCTCCACTCCCCTGCACACTATTGTGATGGATGTATGGTCCTGTGTCTCACTGTCCCTTTCATCCATTTAATGTCCTGTCTGTTTATTTATTTTCTGCATCATCTGCCTTGGATGGCTATCTTGTTTTTCTTTCTCTTTTTTTTTTACATCTGTGTTAAGCTCATTGAATCTTTGAAAATCAGCATTGCTGACTTGAGGAAGAAAAGCGAACTCTTGAAAGCATAGTATCAGTTGTTAGTCCAAATAAAAAGGTGTGAACTAATACTGATGTACTGATTAAACAAGTCAAACAACTTAGGACTGCCTTAACCATATTGCTATGCCAGGCTATGAGTACTAGGGCCTCCAAGAATTTCCATGGGCAAGAATGCATATGCATCTAGTCCAGACAGCGAACCTAAAGGAGTGGAACAGTAATTCAAGGTCACTAAAGAACCAGTTCTCTCTCTCTCTCTGCAGACCAGAACTTCTATGTGGTGGCAGCAGAAAGGCAACCTACTAGAAGGCCACTCCTAAGAAATGCCAGCATGGACAGTACTTACCACAGACACCAGTTAGTTTAGATGGGGAGCACACTGGTTAACAGAACGACTGGTCGGAACAGTAAGATGCGATTTCGGACTTGCATATATATTCTTTTCCAGTTTCAATGGTTTCGAGAATCCAGAACAAAGCAACAGTAGTGGTGATCATCCGACACGGGCCCAGAAGGTCTTTGGTTTACAGGCCTGTTAAACCTATCGGGACAATCATGCTTGATAACACCAAACCGGAGGACCTTCTGTCTCAAGGTCCAGTACACCACCCCAACATAAAGAGACTGAAGTTGACAGATTGGAAGCTGAAAGGCAAATAATGAGACAACAAGGACTATCTTCCTCAATGATAGAGACCCTGTACAGTCTCATATAAAGGTTATCATCAAGATTTAGATGAAAGTCTGGAGAAGGTTCCATAAGTGGTGTTGTATTGTATTGTATGTCTATATTTATATAGTGCCATTAATGTACATAGCGCTTCACAGTAGTAATACATGTGGTAATCAAATAAATAACAGATAATATAAATAAAACGATCATGGGAATGAGTGCTTCAGAGATAAATGTAACATTAAGGAAGAGGAGTCCCTGCTCCGAGGAGCTTACAGTCTAATTGGTAGGTAGGGAGAACGTACAGAGACAGTAGGAGGGAGTTCTGGCAAGTGCATCTGCAGGGGGCCAAGCTTTATGTATCATGTGTTCAGAATATCCACAGTGCTATTCATATGATTCTTTAAGCAAGTGTTTCTTAAGGTGGGTCTTAAAGGTGGAAAGAGAGGGTGCTAGTCGAGTACTGAGGGGAAGGGCATTCCAGAGGTGTGGGGCAGTCAGTGAAAAAGGTTTAAGGCGGGAGAGGGCTTAGATACAAAGGGGGTAGAAAGAAGACATCCTTGAGAAGAACGCAAGAGTCTGGATGGTGCATAACGAGAAATTAGGGCTGAGATGTAAGGAGGAGCAGAAGAGTGTAAAGCTTTAAAAGTGAGGAGAAGAATGGAGTGTGAGATGCGGGATTTGATCGGAAGCCAGGAGAGGGATTTCATGAGGGGAGATGCTGAGACAAATCTAGGAAAGAGTAGAGTGATTCTGGCAGCAGCGTTTAGGATAGATTGTAGGGGAGACAGGTGAGAGGCAGGAAGACCGGACAGCAGGAGGTTACAGTAATCAAGACGGGAGAGAATGAGGGCCTGAGTCAGTTTTTTAGCAGTCGAGCAACAGAGGAAAGGGTGTATCTTTGTTATATTGCGGAGGAAAAAGCAACAAGTTTTAGAAATGTTTTGAATGTGAGGGGCGAATGTGAGAGAGGAGTCGAGTGTGATCCCTAGGCAGCGTGCTTGGGCTACTGGGTGAATGATCGTAGTGCCAACAGTAATGTGGAAGGAGGTAGTAGGGCCAGGTTTGGGAGGAAGTATGAGGAGCTCTGTTTTAGCCATGTTGAGTTTAAGGCGACGGAGGGCCATCCAGGATGATATAGCAGAGAGACATTCAGAAACTTTGGTTTGTACAGCAGGTGTAAGGTCAGGTGTTGAAAAGTATATTTGTGTGTCGTCAAAATAGCGGTGATAATTAAACCCAAAAGATGTTATTAGGTCACCTAGAGAGAGTGTATACAGAGAAAAGAGAAGAGGTCCCAGGACAGAGCCCAGGGGTACCCCCACAATAGAGGAGGAGGAGCTGTTAGCAGAAGAGACACTGAAAGTACGATGGGAGAGGTAGGATGAGATCCAGGATAGAGCTTTGTTCCAAATACCAAGAGTATGGATAATGTGAAGGAGAAGAGGGTGGTCCACGGTGTCAAATGCTGCAGAGGTCGAGTAATAAGAGCAGAGTGTAATGACCTCTGTCTTTGGCAGCATGGAGGTCGTCAGTTATTTTAGTGAGGGCTGTTTCCATGGAGTGAGCAGTGCAGAAGCCAGATTGTAGAGGGTCTAGGAGAGAATAGGTGTTGAGAAAATGGAGCAAGCGAGAGAATACAAGACGTTCAAGGAGTTTAGAGGCAAAAGGCAGGAGGGAGACAGGTCGATAGTTAGAAAGACAGGTAGGGTCAAGCTTGCTGTTTTTGAGTAATGGTATGACTGTTGCATGTTGAACGAAAGGCAGTAGTCCAGAACTAAAACCAAACACGTTAAAAATTCAGATTGCATAAATCTGAGCAATCAGATTGCAGCTATTTGCAGATAGGCCTCTGATAAAGAGAGTCATCATGTCTATTCAGAACATCAGACCTAAAGTCAAAGAGCCAATACCAGCGTGGGATTTGAATCTAGTACTAAACATTATTTATTATTAATAACCTGTCATTGGAAAGAAAATTCTTAATCACAGTGACCTCAGCAAGAGCAGTCAGTGAAATACAGGCCCTTTCAATAAACGAGCCCTAGATGTCAATCCATGAAGACAATGTAGTTCTTAGGACAATTCTTCATTTCCATCTAACTGTGTCATCATTCTTTCACACAAATCAGATGGTAGGACATCATCCAAAGAATGAAAAGGAAAGGAACCTACTGTACATTCACTGGATGTGGGATGATGTCTAATGGATTACCTGAGAATTCTGGAATCCAGGAAGTTAGAAAGCCTACTCTGTTTTCAGGGAAAAACAAAAGGGGAGAGAGAACTTTCAATAGATCTATTGCAAGATAGATTATACCGACAATACAGATATACAACATGTAAATTCTAACAGGCCTAAAAGCTCTCTATAAGAGCGTTAGCGACATCCTGGATGAGAAAGCACAGACATCAGTAGTCCATTAGTCCATTAGTCCATCAGGCAGCACATATATTTTTTTTATTATGGTTTGAAAATAAATGTATGTTTCAAGGGAAAATTGTTTGGCCTGCAATATGGGTAGGTTTGAGTCTTACAAAGAATATGCTAAAATGTGTTTACCTAACCATGCACTACTATGAACAACACTGCACAGGTAAGTGGGAGGGGCCCAATATAGCACAGGTGCAAGAGTGTTCTTGTCCTACCTCAGAAGGTGGAGTCTGTAACCCATGTATTAAAATCGATACTATGCTCATGGAAGTCATGACTGCCAAATGAGAAATTATACTAACTGCGCTTGCTGGAACTTGAAGCAATGTCGTTACAGAAACTTAAACAGTTGCAGTCATTATGTCATCTAGCATTCACTTCTCATTACATACCAATGGTTAGGCATACAGGAATTAGGCTGTCTAAAAATTAGGGATTAAAAGTTTTGGGATCCTTTTCTTCAATCTTATAATGGCCACACTTGTTGACAGATTTAGTTTTGTTCACTGATGCAGTTGGCTCAGTGGGTTTTCGTACACACTGAAATGCTCATTTGTGCAATGGGAACTGGTCTGGAGCACAGGAGGAACTAGGTATGTTTACTTCCGGGGTAATATCCACCACCTGCCATCCCTGTTACCCCCAATATTTTTTTTATCTTTTGTAAGAATCTCCTCCCCTGCCACCATTCTCTCACTCTTGCCCTCCATTCCCTCTCATCACTACCTCTCCTTTCCCTAATTTCTCTCACTACCCCTCCTCCCCTCAGTCTCCAACACTCCTCTCACATGCCCAGCCCTCCCAGTCTCTCATACTCCCCCCTGTTTCTCACACCTCCCCTCCTCTTCCATCACAGTCTCTCACATTCCACCCTCCTCCTCCCCTCCAGTCAATCTCTCACTCTCAAACCTGTACTTCATGGTCTGGAATGAGCACCTGTTTTAGGTAAGACCTAACTAGCCTATGTATTGTCTTTAGGGGATATGTGATGTTAGGAAAATGCCTCATTTACATTCCCCCTAATTTAACCATACGTTATTTCAAGGAGCAACATTTAGTTCGCGTTAGGTTATTCTCTATATTGGATATACGTTACGAATAACCTACAGTAACATTAATTTAGGTTAACGTTAGGTTAAATAGCCTAACAGTGCTAAGTGCATTTGGCCCTTAGTTTGATATGTCTTTGTTAATTTTGGTCATTGCTCACCAATGAAATATGATCCCCTGTACTTAATTTCATATGCAGTTTAGTCTGCAATACTTTTAGTGCTTTTCTACTTTGTGAATAAAACCACTAACATTATCATTTTATTTAAGTAGATACATTATAACATCCAAGTCACTGGTTAAGGTCAACTGTTATTTATCTTCATGTTAACTGTGCAGCACTAAACAATGACAAAGGTTTAGAATAGGGGAATCGTCAGAATTGTCACATGTTCTATCTTCCTCTTATCTGAAGTCATTTTTTTTTGTTACTTTAACAAACATTTATCTGTATCAAATATGCCATAAATGATCTTTTCTGTATGAAGAACAAAGGACATATTAAGATTTATGAGACGTAAAAACTGCTGTAGCTCTGCAAACTGAGATTACCAATGAAGACATTGGAAAGGGATAATTGATTTGGAGTTTAGTTGCTCAGTTTATGTAATTTAATAACTGAATATTGACAAACATCTTCCGTTTAAAAATTGACTTTTTGAATCATATTTCCAAGATACTTATATTATGTCTACATAGTTAAACGCTTTTGGTATTTTACAAGAACTCAGATTTCTTGACCTTGGAGCTTGTGAGAAAGCTCCCCCCCCTCTACGCATACACTCCCCAGAAAGTTACATATAAATAAACACACAACAAAGGTCTGGAGGTACAAAGACCGTGGCTTTAATTAAAACAGATAATGTATCCCAATAAGTGCCATCCCTGCCAGCCTGGGTAAATGCAGATGGAATACAAACCATGGCCCGCAAGAACCATCAAGCTGGGCACCTCACCGGCTTGGCCGTTTGACGAAAATTGGCCACAGAAAATCACACAGAAATTAGTCCTTCCCACTCGCTCCCACAGAGATTTTCCACATAATAGAGCCACTGTCTGAACATTTGCTCATTAGATGGGTGCAAATAAATATCCCACCTTTCAATATATATCAAATAGTCTATGGTCCTGTTCTTTTCTCAATTTATTCAGAGACAAAAGAAAACATCTTTTGCAGGCATCATTTCAGTCAGCTACATCATTAAGGCATATAGAATTTAGTTTAGCTTGGTTGTTGTTAGCTTGGGTGTTAAATGATTCTTAATTCTATCAATCCAAATACAATCTTTATACATTTTAACAATCACTTGTTTTGGCTCACTGTTAGCCAAAATGTTCTTAGTATTGTATTATATTGTATGTCTTTATTTATATAGCGCCATAAATGTACATAGCGCTTCACAGTAGTAATACATATCATATAAATAACAAATAATATAAATAACAGATCATGGGAATAAGTGCTTCAGACATACTGTAAAAGTAACATTAAGGAAGGAGTCCCTGCTCCGAGGTGCTTATAATGTAATTGGTAGGTAGGGAGAACGTACAGAGACAGTAGGAGGGAATACTAGTAAGTGCGTCTACAGGGGGCCAAGCTTTATGTATCATGTGTCCATGATTATCCAGTGCTACTCAAATGCTTCTTTAAGCAGATGTGTCTTAAGGTGAGTCTTAAAGATGGATAGCGAGGGGGCTAGTCGGGTATTGAGGGGAAGGGCATTCCAGAGGTGTGGGGCAGAAAGTGAAAAAAAATAACAATAGCGCTCTAACACACCCTAAATGTGACAATATACAATTCAACCACATATGTGTAAATAATAAAGCAATGTGATAATAATAACAATCAAGTGATCTAAAGAAAAAATTAAGAAACTTAGAAACAAACTGCAACCCTTGATAAAGACTGTTCCACTCGTCTTGCACCAGGTGATCCTCCAATAAATCAGGGGAGCTCGTCTCATAGTTATGAAATAAAGAAACACTACATAGTGTAATACTGTTGTGAATAAATTTGTGCAAACAAAGTTCAAAAATGACTACTCACAATAAAGCAGTCAAATTCAGGCAGTCATCCAACTTAAGGATGAACAAACAACGTTGTTAACAACGGCGATACATGTAGAGTGTTTCAGCCCATACCAAAGAGGAATAACAACTGAGGTCCACCCCTGTCATCAGATCCGTAAGTTCGCTTAACAACCGGAAGTGACGCAAAGGGAGTGCCTGGCGTGGACGTGAGAGTATTGCGGTGGAGCAGAGGATAGTGAGGAACTCAAAAGGATCGCGACCAGATGAGCACCCACTACCTATAATATCATACTGCCTACCTCAATCATATGAAGTGTAAGCCTGCATTTTTTTAATCCCTTTTAATACTAAATACCATCTGCACTATATGGTCTCTTTTCTTCTTTTTTTCTCCTTGGAGGTTGGGGGCTGGTGGCTGCTGTATACACAGGGAACATCCACCCCTTAAGTTGGATGACTGCCTGAATTTGACTGCTTTATTGTGTGGGGCAGAAAGTCAGAAAGGTTTAAGGCGGGAGAGAGCTTTAGATACAAAGGGGGTAGAAAGAAGACATCCTTGAGAAGAACGCAAGAGTCGGGATGGTGCATAGCGAGAAATTAGGGCTGAGATGTAAGGAGGGGCAGAAGAATGTAAAGCTTTAAAAGTGAGCAGGAGAATTGAGTGTGAGATACGTGATTTAATCGGAAGCCAGGAGAGGGATTTTAGGAGGGGAGATGCGGAGACAGATTTAGGAAAGAGTAGAGTGATTCTGGCAGCAGCGTTTAGGATAGATTGTAGGGGAGACAGGTGAGACGTAGGAAGGCCGGACAGCAGGAGGTTGCAGTAATCGAGACGTGAGAGAATGAAGGCCTGAGTCAGAGTTTTAGCAGTTGAGTAACAGAGGAAAGGGTGTATCTTTGTGATATTGCGGAGGAAAAAGCGACAAGTTTTAGAAACGTTTTGAATATGAGAGGAGAATGAGAGTGAGGAATCAAGTGTAACCCCTAGGCAGCGTGCGTGGGCTACTGGGAGAATGATCGTATTTCCAATAGCAATGTGGAAGGAGGTAGTAGGGCCAGGTTTGGGAAGAAGTATAAGGAGCTCTGTTTTTGCAATCATCAACATTAGAACACTGTTTCTTCATTTAGCAATATTTACTTTGCTTTACACAACCCTCTTTGTTCTGTCACTAAGTAACTATAGAATTAATTATGTTCCTTATCTTTTAAGACCTCTCTATTGTAATGTATTTCTAACTATTTAATTAACTTTTGATTCCAAACTCAAGACCATATACTATTTAACCCAGCAAACATTAAACATACCAAGTTTCTTAAATCACATAAAGCGTTTCTAGACCTGCCTGTCTTCAGACTGATTTATCTACTTAACTTTGTAGAGGCAGCTTATAATTTTCCAATATAACTTCTAACTTAATACTAAATTACTTATTTTAACTAGTTACATGCTGAATATATCTATACTATATTTCTAAGTTTGTTATTCCGTTTGTTTGTTTGTTTGTATGTCCGAAGCATCGAAATCTCACAAACGGCACGACGTAGCACAACAAAACGTTTACTGGATATTGTGCTGCGGATTTGTAGGTCAACGCAACTATTTTGAGTTTCCAATATGACTCACCTCCCAAATTATGTACATTCTAAGTTTCCATCGGGTGTCCTGCAAAAATGTTAGAGCAGGAGCAGGGGGCGTGGTTACTAAGGGAGGGGGCGTGTCCTTGGCTGGATCGGGGCTGTGTCTGTGTGTGTCTCTGTGTGTGTGTGATATGAGATGTGCGGGGGAGATGTGCCAGCGGGGGGGGAGCGGGGGAGGGCGTGAGATGTGCCAGCTAGCAGGGGGAGATGTGCCAGCTAGCGGCGGGAGATGTAACAGCAGGGGTGGGGGACAGGCAGATTTGCTGGCAGCGAGGGGAGATGCGGCAGCAGTGTGCGGAGATGTGCCGGCAGCGGGGGCTATGTACCAGCGGGGGAAGGGGGAGCGGGGAGATTTGCCGGCAGTGAGGGGAGATGCAGCAGCAGCGGGGGGAGATGTGCTGGCACCGGGGGGAAGGGGGAGCAGGGTGATGTGCCAGCAGCGAGGGGATATGCGGCAGCAGCACGGGAAGATGTGCCGGCAGTGGTCGGGGCAGGGGGTGGGGCAGGGAGATGTGCCAGCAGCGAGGGGAGATGCGGCAGCAATCTAGGGTTAGTCTCTGTGATGCTCCATGCAACCTAAATTTTAGGAATGAACACAGGCATTGTGACTAATTAAGGTTACTGTGATTAGATTGGTAAACACGAAGAAGCAAATGGGTAGCTCCCATGGCATGTTAGGCCATGGTCCCGCTCCATCTGACGGCACGCATGCGCGTCACTCACCAGACCCGAGTTACTCCAGAGCCAGCCCCAGTCCCTCCTCGCTACAAGGCTCGCTGCGCACTGTGATGCGTCAGTCAGCAGGGGATACATGAGGATCGTGATCCAAAGCGGCGACGTGTCCCGTGGTGCGGCAGGGAGCTGTCTGGAGCTTAGAGTCTCAAGTTTGTGTGTTTGATACGAAATATGTACTGTCCTCTGCAGCTTGGCAGCATGCCCCCCCCCCTCCCCTTCCCCCTCCCGTGCCTGTTTTGTAGACTGTGTGTGCAGGGGAGGTCGTAGCCAGCTCCGGCAGCTGAGCTTGCCCGGGAGGAGAGGCAGCGGCAGATGCAAAGAGGGGAGGGATGGGGGACTGTGCGTATAGGAATCCCGGCTCAAAGTGAAAGCAACAAGCGTCAGGCTTCAGTGCCTATTACTTTCCCCCTCCCTTCCTCCAGTGCATCTGATGTATAAAGTGGCCAGCGGAGCTCAAGCAAAGACTCCACGGAGCATACAGATCAGCTGCCTGCACGCTGCTGCTGATTTGGCCACGCCCCCCCCGCATCGAAAACTGGCTTCCTAAAGACCGCATATAGCGGTGAAGTGCCTTGCGCCGCCTGAATGCAGCGCCGGCCCGTGCAGCGGGGCCTTAGCCTTATCCTCTCACATTGGTGAGAGAGCAAATTGTTCTACCAAGTTGAGAAGGAACTTGAGGTACTAATGTTTTACAGTAAACTGGTGAAAGTATGTGATAAGTTTGGGCACAAATTAAATCTGCCCAGAAGCAGATAGAAATGAGATAAGAAATATAACGCAGACATACTAAGGCTAAGGCCCCGGTCACGCCGCTGTAACGCGCGCCCGCGATATTGGCGGTGCGTTCCGCTGATTCCCCGGTCTGCAGCTCACTGCAGGAGGAGAGACCGGGTGGGCGTGGCGGGGGAGCGACGGGGGCGCGGCCATGACATCACCCGGCAGGTTCGCCCTCATTGGCTGAACCGCCGGGGGGCGTGCCTAATCGCTCGACGCGAGTCCTGCTCTCAATTCTATTGAGAGCAGGAGCAGCTCTCGTCCGAGCGCTGCGGCCCCCCCTCGCAGCGGGCCCGGCGCCATTGAGGGGAGGGCTCTCATCCGTGCAGCATCCGTAGTAGGCAGCGGGGGCAAGGCCTAAGACTAAAACATTATACTCAGTAGTGATGACTGGCAGTATAGGATACCCAACAGGGGTACAAATCGACGATACTGGTGTGAAAATATTTTGTAAAGGGAGGCATACAAAAAAACTGCAGCTGTTAGCCAAGTTGGGAGAGATAGGTTTTGCTCCTGACTCTAGAGATACTGCAAAATGTAAGGATTTATTGTTTAAATATAAAAATACACCTTTTTAAATCATGAATATGAGTTTAACAGGACTTAATACTGCCTAAAAGCAATTCATAGCTATCATGTCTTGCAAATCACACCTGGCCTCTCTCCACCTCTCCCTCCTCTGAAGGAATGCAATTAGTTACACTCTGCACAGACACAAACTATTTCCAAGAGAAGCTTACTAGAGGCAAATTAAATGTTTTAAATCAGTTTATAAAGAGATACATTTTTAGGCATTATGAAAGTATTAAGATTAGTTATAATTATAAGAATAGAAAAGGAGATTCTTATTTAATTAGTTTTTCGCTGTTGCAGCAATTTGAATCAGCATGTTTTGTTTTTCTCCCCGAGCGTAGATAAGCACTATTGTTTAATGTAGATTTTGATATCAATGACAAGGTATACTTTTTGAGGATCATATTTAATTCTTTACCTACAAATCAGAAGAGTATGATTTCTGATTGTCTTATTTCTGTGTTCCGTACTGGAAAAAAGAAAAGGTGATATCCTTTTAAATGTTTCCAGGTTGTTGGATATTGTTTTTGAGGAAGGTTATAGTAGATAGTATGAAAGAATAATCTTTCCATGTCATGGAGTGAAATGTGAATGAAAGGGAAGTCAGCCATTTTATTTAGCAGATGTAACCTTCTCAAAGGGATCCCTTTTTATACAGTATGTAGACTGTTTATTGCTGTATTCTACTGATCAGATGTTATATATATATGACCCGAGTCTCTTTTTGCATTGGCAACAAAGGGCCACATGGTTAAAAAGGAAAGACTACAGATAGGGAAACCTCAGGTAATTTATTTGGGATACTTGATCTCCCACAATGTCCGTACCATTATACCTACTATAGTATACCTTGAGAAAGTTCTCTGTTTAGTGTGAAACGCGTTGGTAGGGCAATGCATTGCTATTTTTTCTATTTTGACCAATAAATAATCATTTTATGGAAAACGCACTTTCCTTCTAATTATCTTTTTTTTTTTTTGATACCTCTGGTTGTGCTCTGTTACTTTTTCCTATCTTGCCTGTATCATACTGACACACCAAGATTGCCTGGAATCTGGATCAACATGGACGTTGAAGCAAGACTTGTGAGTTTTTGCTTGCTACATGTTTTCCCACTGTGATTGTAAGGATATTAGGTACTTTTTAGGGTGATTACATTGCATTGGTTTCTGGATAGATTGTGGACTGTATCTTTATTCTATTAATTGACGGTTTACCAACCAGGATATCACACCCAGTACCTACACTGGCGACACACTTTATTCGAGCTCGGCTAGTCCCACGAATTCGGGTATACCCGGGTGTATTGAGGTTTGTGACTGTTTTCTGCCCGAGTGCATTGAGGTATTTTCCAGGCAGAGATTGAAGCATTTTATTCCCGCTGGCTGCAATACTGCACAGTATATATATACTGCATTACAATTCATGAATTTATGCCATCTGGTAGACACGCGAAGCATTGCAGCCTATTAAATCCTAATCATTATCATTTAACAGATCAGCCGCCCGTCAGCCAGGCATGAACCCAGGCTGGGAAGGCAAACGCAACGGGGCTTGTCAGAGGTGAGGAGCGGCGCATTCCAGGTATCTGCCAGGTACATACTGGGTATTTGCTCGAATAAAGTGTGTCGGTGCAGTATGGTCATTTCAAGATATGCAATCCAGGCTTCGCTACATGAGTACCCATTTATCATATATTACTTGCTCTGTATATGATCTGTAACAGCACACATCTAGAGTTATTAGGGTACAAAGTATCAGGAACACACCTGTCCTTACTACTGTCCGTGAGTTGCGCGGCTTCCTAGGTATGACTGTTTGTTGCCGACAATGCATACCTGACTATGCCTGTATCGCAGCTCCCTTAGAGGAATACCTTATGTATTACCAACTCCCAAGTTACATGACAAGACCCAGTTATATTGGATGAACCAGCCCTGTTGGTTTTTAAGGAGTTAAAGGAGACTCTCGCCTACGCTCGAGTACTAGGGTTCCAAGGCCATGATAAAAAATGTTATCTGTTAGAGAGTGGCAAAGAATTGCCCTCTTTGTTCACAAACAAAAGCACAGACCAGACTGTCAATATTTACATTCTCGTGGTATGTTTGGGGTGTTTTGATATATTTTGGCGGAAGTTTTTTTTTTTTTTTTGTCCCCTGCTGGGACACCTGTTAGAAATGTTTCCTATATTGCTGCTCTGCTAAATGCTGTTTTATTTCAGTATGCTTTGACTGTTATGAAATGTTCTGCACACACTGCCACTGACTCCATTTCCTGAGGGAAATGCCTTTGCTGATTGCTGCCAAGACAGTTGCCTTGCAGCCTATTGTTATGAATTGTGTCATTATTATCATGCCAAAACTCCCCACTTTTTCTGACCTTGTTAGTATGCAGGATTCTGAAGATTATAAGGACTGGAAATTAGCAGGGTGTTTTAAATTCCCTGATGGCCTTTGGAGAAGCCAGGATGGCCGCCCGGTGGCTCCAAAAGATTTGTTGTCCTTTCTGGCACAAATGTACCATGGTTTGTCGCATGTGTGCAAAGGGGGAGTAGTGGCAAATTGTCAGGGAGATTATATATATACAAATTGCATCCGGCACAGTTAGAAATTAAGTCCTTATCAAAAATCATATTAGGAAAGGGTTTAGCAAAAATATGTTGATTGAAGATCAAATGAAACCTTGAATTTATGACGAATGTAAAATAACAATGTTGCCCCATAAAATGGCACTAGTAGAGTAAAATAGCAAATTTGTAACAGACAATGTTGCTTGTAGAATCAGAAATGAAACCAGATTGAAGTAAAGTTTATTTCTGTGTCTCAGTAACTGCTAATTAAATAGTCCAATAGGTGTATGCTAAAGAGGTGTTTTGTGTCCTGTAATTGGAGCCAATGTTATCAGTACCTTTGACTGTGTACTGCTTCAGAACAACAATGGGTGATGGGACCTTAACGCTGCAAGGATTTTTCACCTTTAGATATACTGTGCCTGATGATTCTGGCACTACAGTGCCCCAGCCTTCTGCCGAGTCGTCCTCCAATTGTTGTTCATACACCTATTGGACTCTTTAATCAACAGTTACTGAGACACAGTAATAATACTTTACTCCCATCTGGTTTCATTACTGATTCTACAAGCTGCATTGTCTGTTACAAATTTGCTATTGTTACTCTATTAGTGCCCTTTTATGGGGTAACATTGTTATTTTATATTCGTCATAAGTTTACTCAACAGTACAACTGAATGCGGGACAAGACCATGCCAGGACGCAAGATGCAAAACCTTGCCAATGCTCCACACAGCAGGCACAATAAAAATACTACACAGGAATCTGGAGTACAAAATCCGAGGAAGGTTCAACTGTTCCTCCAGCATATTGTGTACCTCATTATGTGCATGAAATGCCAAGGGGGCTGCTACTACATAGGTGAGATGGGACAGGGGCTAAACAAGAGAATGAATCTGCATCGCCACAGCATCACACGCGAAACAGAAAACAGTCCTGTCGGCGAACATTTCTCTGACTCTAGCCATAAGATGAATGATCTGAAGGTGGCCATACTCAAAGGTAATCTTAGAACACCGAAAGAGAGATGGTTGCATGAATACAAATGTATGCAACTGTTCGGGACAGTTAGCAGTGTCCTAAACCAAGACGCAGTTTCATGAGTCACTACTGACACAAGAGAACTCTCTTCCCATGAGTGCTAAAGGTCCTGTCTATACAAATGCGCTATATGAATGCACACACAGCTGTCTCTTACACATACAAATACACAATGTAATTTAATTTCCATATACCAATAGGGACCACATAGTCTCCACACACACTTATAGTATTGCAACACCCTCTTACATTTCTACACCTACCCACACCATTGGTATACATTCCCACTCTACACACACACCTTTTATAAAGTAATGCATATACTGTGGGCGCTCTATAAATGTATATTTACATACATACATACATACATACACACATACACACCATACACTCTTACATGACTAACATTCAGGGACCATTTAACACTTAAAGTCATAAATCGCATACAGCACAGGGGGGAGGGATAGGTTTCAGTTACAGATAACATTCCAAGATGCACTGTTTTAAAGTTAAACCTTTCTTGCTTTATTCATTGTAACACCACTTGAAGAAGAGATCAGTGTATCTCGAAAGCTCGCACAAATAAAAACATTTTGTTAGCCACAGAACGGTATCATCTATTAATTTTTAATATATATACATATATATATATACACAAACAAATAGACTTTATACAGTTACCACCTGCCAAAGGATATAAATATTGTCTAGTGCTAAGTGGATCTGTACAGTAAGTGGCCCGAAGCATACCCAACCAAGGATAAAAAGGCCAAACAGTTGCAAAGATTCTCCTTAGAGATTATATACTCCGCTGGGGTATACCGGAAAGGCTGACACTGATCTAGGTCCAAAATTTGAAAACAAAATATTTGAGGTGGTCAGATTTGTGGGCTTCAAACTAAAATGACACTGCCCATACCGCCCACAAGTCTCTGGCACAGTAGAATGAATGAACAGAACAATAAAAAACAGTCTGGCTAAGGCCTGTGAGCAAACTGGGCTGATACTTTCTATCGTTTTAAAGGAAATCAGAGATATGGGACAGGGAAAATATGGATTTAGTGCTCACAATTAATTACGGGGCGGGGTTCACCTCCACTAGATCTGAAAGCAGTAGGTATTCATATCATTTATAACCAAAAATAGAAAGTTGTACAGTAAGTCCCATAGAACAGGACTTACAGAAACTCCAACATGGGACACTCACTCACACAGGTTCTTTCTGTGGGTACTTTATTTATTTTGTAGTAGTGCTTTTTCAGTCTCCTTGTTTTCATGATATTCACATCATGTCTGACTCATTGATGAAATACTGTGACTGTCTAACTAATGGTATACGAAGAGTTTCCCTACAGATCACAGAGGCAGAGCCTAAGGACCCACAGGTCAGCCACTCTTTGAACCTAGGAGATTGGTGAAATAGCACGTCTGTCATGGAACAAGTATTCCCCCTTTTTGTTCACCCCCCCCCCTTGTTTGCAGCTTCTGCCTGTCAGTTTCTTATTTTCAGCTGCATGTAGTTTGCTCCACACACACACTGTGCCTGTGTGATATGTTACTATGTTCCCTTCCTTGCCTCTGGGCATGTAATCAGTGAGTTGCTACAGCAGCCTCTGAAATCTCTCCTACAATGGGCTATTCTGCCCTCCCCCGTTTTGCTGACAGATAGTCTGTCCCAAGACTATTCCTTTTACCCAGATTCCCCTACACTTACTTTTCATTCCTGACTTGGCTGAGTGAGTACCTTCCTGTCACACTCCTATGGCAAGGCCATCTCTTTCTACCTGCCCTCAACTACAAACTCACAACTACACAACATCCACAGTACCTGTATTCATTGCTGCTTTTCCAATAAAGTGAAGGAAATATTATAGGACTTGGCGTGATTTGGAATGGGGGCTGAGTTAAGCTATATGGGGCTATTCACACATCACACGTGACCCTGGCTTCAGAATAACTTCCAAGAATCCCCTCTCGAGGCTCACTGGGAGGGATCATTTCAGATTATCCTGACTAACAACACGACTGTTAAAATTTACAGAGCCATATGGGATTTATGCCTCCCACACTCAACAGATGTCAGATTCTGCTAATGGCTGAAACTGCAGAATCCACCCCTTAGGGGAGCGGTGAAAATATAAACGGAACTGCTGAATCTGACTTCCTGGGAGATAGTGAAGAAATGACATATTTACTCATATAATCTATTGTTTAGCTAAAACTGAAATTATATTCTGTGATGGTATTGGATAGAGCAGCGGTGTGCAAACTAGGAGATTGTCTGCGGGGGGCGCAGGGTTTATAGAGGCCCCATGAGCTTCCTGATGGCGCTTAAATAAAGTTCCGGGGAAGCGGTGAAGCCTCTGTAAACCTCACTTACCTTCGCTCCAGCGGCTTCTTAGATGTGGCAACGTGACGTCATGACGCTGACGCAGGGGTAAGAGGGTGGGGGCGCAGAGAGAGGGGAACTGCAAGCAGGGGGGCACAGGGAAAAATGTTTGTGCTCCCCTGGGATAGCGTACACATACACACACAATATTAACAACACCCACATCGCACACATACAATGATGCCTGGTCACTTTTGGAAGTTATTTTTCATAGCAGAACTATGATTCTATTTTTGTATTTCTTTTTGCAACATATTTATTTTTTCAGAGGCACCCAAAAGACACGTTACCTGTGGTGACACTATAGCAATGGTTATCTCAAGGCCAACTAAAAATATGCTGATCTACTGAATATCTAAACTGTTGGGTTTACACAGTACACACATTCCCCTTGATAGTTAGGGAGCTGTACCTATGCTGCCAATAAGAGAAATGAGATAATCTGAACTGTTAACCGAACTAACTTGATGCAACAACAATCTTTTGCAGTGGGTATGGAGAAGATATTCTTTCTTGGCACACCCTAATTTTACAGCCATTGCACAGAAAAGGTAAATCCCTATGCTACAATTGGCTACTACTGTTCGTGGATAGTTGTGCAATCCCCAAACTGGCACTACCCCAGTGAGAAAGAGTGAAGGCAACCACACTCAAAATTTCACAGAGCAAGGGAAAAGTAATGTGACGTTGACCTGGACTAATCACTATCACGTGATAACATGGGACATTCCCTGGTTAGGCCCCTATTTACTCCAGAAAATCAGTAGGGTCCGCCTAACGTTTCAAGGGACTTATTTTATTTGTGGAAATCATGCATACATACCCCTGGTTACCATACAACTGGTCTGGATCATGCTACATTGGATATATCACACCTGCCATAAGACATTTTACACATCTAAAAGACACACTTGGTAATCAGAGTTTGCAGAGGAACAAGAGAGATTTTAAGCATTTGAGTAAACAAGAACGATTTTTCTTTGCCTTGTTTCCTACTTATGGTATTCTATATACTGCTGATCAAATACCGGACCTTGCCAAGCTGGAGAAGTCAGCAATGACACTGTGCGCACTTGGGAACAAATGACTACTGAAATGGTCGCTATACATACTGTTGTCTTACAAAATCGAATGGCAATGAACTATATACTAGCTGAGAAAGGAGAAACTTGTGCACTCATCAGCAAGAAGTGTTGCACATTTATTTCAGATAATAGTAACCCTACCCATGATATGCCCCAACACATTAAGGAACAGGCCTCTATACTCCATGCTGAGGAGGCGTGGACCATTGGTTCCTGGTTCATTTCTATTTTTTCTTCAATGACCAGCGCTATTCCTTATGGTGCAGCTATCCTGATTGGAGGACTTTTACTTTGTATGGCTATACTGGTACTGATTAAATGCTGTATAAATTATTGTGTACAGCTGTCAACAAAAACCCTCAACTCAGCGAAACTTCTCACTCTGCAACCATGCCATGGGTCGGAGGACACCCCCTTCTACCATGATTTCAACGAACCTCCATTTGACCATGACATTCAAAAAATATATTGATGATATATTAACAGACCAGGGATAAATACTTTCTAATCCTTAGGGATAAGGAATTAGAAAAGGGAGGAATGAAAGGATTTATGTGAATGTCCTTTAAGAATGAGTACAAAATCTCCTGTTTTGCAGCTGCTTTGTTCATTTTTTTTAAATTCTTGGACGTTATTTCCATTTTTGCACCCAGTCTTGGCTTCAAAAATGTTGTTCACAGTATTTTTCTACATTTTACCTTTACTTACTACCTCCTTCGTTGGCCAATCAAATACAAGCAACAACACATATTGCCACACATTACTATTTCTATTACAAGATGCCTCCTATCAGACACTAGCATGCGTCACAGATGTATTACTTTATCCAATGTCATCAATTTGTATGCTACAACCCTGTAAAAGGCAGAGTATATCTGTAGCCAAGTACCCGTAGGCTACTAGTTCTCTGGCGCCTCAAGCACTGTAAGTAAAGAGTGGGCAGTGTTGGGAGTAAATCCTGCAGGGCCTGTTTATGTTAGTTAATACATTTCAGGATTAGTTTGGTACTACCAGGGTCTATGCCTGATAGCAGGCTAGCTTGCAAGCCACTCCCCTGGGAAGGAGGGGGAAGCATGGACCCAACGAATCCCGACCATGGCAGCCCTATCTCAGACATGCGGCTTCAAGCTGTTTGGCAGCTCTGTAAACAGTAGGTCTTGCTACATTTGTGTATACTAATAAGATATGTAAAATATATTTAAATTACAATAGGTGTATTTAAATTACTTCTTTAAGCATATATCCCAGGTATCTCAGGTGTGCTCCTTTTGTGCACAGGTGTCGTTACACGTGTTGTTTGAAGGGATATATATAACATTTGGGACTAAAAACCCATATTTTGGGGTCTGGAACTTCTGGGCAATTCGAATGTCAGGTCAATTTAAAGTGTCACCTTGATAAAGGGCTGTATAGTCCGAAATGCGTTGGTGTATTGTTTGCTACTATGATCCATTAAAATAGCTTCATTGTTTATCGTGGGAACGCATTCTTGTTGTTTTTTGGCTTACCAGCACTGGATGTAGTGCTCCGTTTTTCTCCCTCCTCCTGTCAATTTAAAGTGTGTACGAATCTAATGTCATAGATTTCAAAGATTTTTGTTTAAAAAAAATTTGCACACATTTTATATTGATACAAAAGTATCAGCAGAACACCTTACTTCAAGCTGACAGAAGTGCTCAGTGTACATTCATTCACTCTGCATTATATTCGTAACCTCAAAAGGGCTTTTCAGGTACAATTTGCAATGCCGATTTATTAATATACCTTATGATATAGTTTTTAGAACAAACAATTGGGTAATTGTTCTACTAGACGGCTCTTAAATATAAATTTGCCCTTCAAAGTCTAATGACTCATGGGGTTTAATAGCTTATGTACTGTATAGAGCAGGGGTCAGCAAACCAAGACACATATGACACAGTGAGATTTTGTGTAGCACCCCAATTCAACAAAAATATTACAAAAAGTATATTAATTCCAAAAAATAATTTAAAAAAAATATCTCCATTTTATTTATCTCAGGCTGCCTGAGATCACTTTTCCTAAAGGCAATGAATGAAATGAATTTAACAACTTACTCCTCAGACATGTAACCATGTCCTTGAGAACATCACACCATAGTGTTTGTCCACGGACGCAGAGCTCTAATAAAGCTGTGATCACAGAGTTGTTGTCTAAACTGGATTAGAGTTGATTCATTGTTTTGAAGCTAATCATTTTACCCTTATTTTAAACAATGTCACAGCCAACATATTCAAGATTTTCAGAAAGAATGGAGACACAAGTACGGTTTTCTACAGCAAGTTGAACATATCTTTTGTACCTTATGTTTTGAAAGTATTGCTACACATAATTTTAGTGTTCTAAGACAATAAAAACAAAACATGAATGATCCTTATCACACATGGATGATGAATATATAAAAAAATCTATTATGTCTGTAACACATGTACTCCCACCCTCTAGGAGATACAAGTTGCGGCTACTAGCTGTTGGGGTGCGGCATACCTGTGAGGGTCAGGAGAGCTGAGTGGTCTGCAATAGAGTGGAGACCAGGACAGGCTTTTGGTGTCATCTTGGGTTCTGGGTTCAGTATCAGCGCCTCCAGCTTCTTTGGGCTCCAAGCAGGTTGGAGGCAGTCCACTCTGAAGCACATCTCTCATACACCACACGCACTGACTCAATTCAGGCAGGTGTAAAAGAGTAACTAAGGGCTTTATTGCAGTCACTGCATAGATGGTATTACAGCGGTGCAGACGCTGATCAGAGGTTTCCAGGCCTCAGGATGGTGCATGACCTCAGGTACTATGGAGGCTTAAGTGTCAGTCTTGAGGCCTTTGTGGCAGTAGATGTTCCCCAGCCCCCTAGGGGCTGGAGTGGGCAAGTTCATCCCTGATGGTAGAGACTCAGAGCCCTTCCTCTAGTCTCAAACTCCAGACTGGATTGCCCAACGAATTTTAGCACTTCCCTCTGACATCAAGAATGGGAGGGCATAGTGTTTCTACCACCATTAGCTACACACACACCATGTCACCTCCTCTCCTGTCAGAGGATAGCAGAAGGGGGGTCAATAGCCCTAGATCATCCTGTCACAGCCTGCAATACCTATCAGGGCTTGGGTGACAGGAGGCAGAAAGGCAACAGGACCAGCCATGTTACAGTACATGTCCTTAAAAAAAAACAAAAAAGTGGCTTACATTTGTGAAAAAATTAAAATTCCACCAAAGTACAGTAAGTTATGCAGCGGCATTGTAAACTGCACAAAAAGGAAAACCATTATACTGTAATCATACTACACACATCAAATTATAATATTGTAACAAGTCAATAGGGAATTTTGTCCCAGAATGACCCGATGGGTCACTTTAGCGAATTAATGAGCTCCTTTGTCCTCCTGTCGTCTAAAGAGACAAAATAAAACAAGCTAACAAAATATATAGACAATTCTGTTCTGCAAATCAACTAATCCTGATTTCTGCCATATTATTTCTTGCAAAACAATCTAATTTTAGTAGCATATGATTTTCTCAACCAGAAAAGCGACGGCATTATTCTTCCATTAGTGTATGTCTACGTGTTTGGCACGCTCCCTGTTTGAATACATTTATACCATATGTGTTACCTTCAATAACAGCTTTTAACTTGGGTCACAGCTGCACACATGAGAGTGCTGCACACATAACATCTATCATATCTAAGCTACCTGTAGTGAATTATAATGATACAGCATTCTGTTTCAGCATAGAAGAATTGTAGCACCACCAGTAAAAAAACAAACACTAAGCTGCAAAGCACTGCCCACTTAGGTTAGCTATTCTATTCTCATTACGGATGTAATTCAATACATGGATTGGTTTTTACACATAAAATCTGAAGAATATTCAGTAAAAGATAACACAGGTCAGCAGTATGACAGCCTATCAAAAAATAACAAATGCACATCTGCAAGCGGCTCTGTGGTCCTCAGGAACCGGGGAGACGCAGATAGGAAGGTTTGACCTGGGATCGATGAGGTGCACGTGGAACATATGGACCAAAAATAAATTTGCACTAGTATCCTCCCCATCCCAGCTAACACCCATATTTAATAACCCAGAGTTTCCTCCAGGGTGCTCTAAAAAGCAATTTACCCGATATAAAAATCTTAACATTAAAATAGCGGCCGACTTAGTGGAAAAGGGGAAGATCATGTCCTTCCAGGATCTCCAAAACAAATACAAAACGCAAGATCGTCAGCTTTTCAATCTTTTTCAGATAAAGCACAATAAAATATTTATATATGTAGTCCTATAGATAAGTTAGTCAATTATTTCGCTTGCATGACAAAAATATTCTTCTCAGTTGAAACTGAAATCTCTTTTTGCAATGCATCACATATACCTTTTGCATTCGATATGGAGTTGCTCAAACGTGGTATAATAATAAAAGGTACTAACAAAAAAAGTTCACTGCAAATTGCAAACAGTATTCACTTTGTTGTGTTTTTTTGTTTTTAATTTTTATTAAAAGGGAATACACACAGCACGAGGACACAGATAGAGTATATCAAAATTAGGCTGCGGCCACGCTGCCGCTGAGCTCACGTATGCTTGAGAGCGGTGACATCACCAACTCTCCAAGCATGAGCGATCGCTGTCCTGCAATAAGTTTAGAGACGGAGCGGGTGGCGTGGCTATTAAGGGAGGGGACGTGTCATCAGGGCTGTGTGTGTCTGTGTGTGTGTATGTGTGCCATCACAGTACAGTACTGTGTCTTACAGTTAGTAACTTTAAAGTAACTTGTTTTCTGTAAATGCCCCTGCTTCACTCACCCTATAATACGGACTTGATTCTACCTACAATGCCTTAGTGATCACGGGCAGAGTCTCGGCAATAAAGGACTTTGTAACCGAAGCCTGTGGTCCCACCTCTCTCCGCTCCCCCCCTTCCACCTCTCTCCACTCTGCCCCCCCCCCTTCCAACTCTTTCCGCTCAGCCTATACTGCCTCTCTCCCCCCATTGGTCGGAGCAGGGTCATGTTCTGTGCTCCAAAATCAAATTCAACTGTCTCCCCAAACACCAGGCTTGGGAGAGCTTACAGCTTACATGCCCGCGTGTGCTGCGTGAGCAGGGATGTGAGGATGAATATTGCAATAAGTAAACTTGTCAAGTGCCGCACGCTCAGCACTTTCAGCACTAGCGTGGACGCAGCCTTAGTCTGACATAACCTAATTTGTGCTTGGATGCACTGTAAACGTTATGAAAGAACAACCTTACTCTGTGATATGACTAATCATATAGAGAGGACAGTCTAAGAAGGGGCAGATCATTTTCAGTAGTTTACTGCAGCAATTGATCTAACCTTTATGATAGTTTATTATAATGTGTAATGCAGAGTCCAAAACGTTAGAAAATACCTGCACTCGATTTAGCGTCTTAAACTAGGATTCTAACACATTCGCTGCCAAAATTTAGACTTAATGTAAGCCATACTGTAACTATGTGATACAGTACTTCCCACATAATGCAAATACAATTGGGGCAGCATCAAACTTCTGTGGTTGTATAAAAGGAAAGAAAATTGTTAAAATTAGCAGTTAATTTTGTTGCTGATCAAAGTTACCAGATGGCTCCTCCAAAAATACTGGACACAATGATGAAATATTACTGCATTACCCAGCAGCAGCCAAACAGGATGGAGGAAGCTGCCCAGCCCCGGAGCAATAGCCCTGCTCTCTCCCTGCTCGGGGAAATCCCGTGGCCCCCCAAGACTGTCAGGTCACTATGTACAGAGAGGTAATACCAGACACATACATGTCCAGTATTACCTCTATTTTTTACTGGATAGAGTGTCCACATATAGGATAGTTCAGTTCAATACTGGACACCTGGCAACCCTATGTCGGCAAGCTTCGATTGCACATGCGCATGAGTGAACGGCAAACACCGTTCACGCACGACCAGCCAGCAAGTGCCGATCTTGTATGCACGATCGGCAAGTGCTCTTCGCGCATGTGCAGCCGGCAAGAACCGACTGCACGTGTGACATTTGTCTCGTTTTTTTGCCAGGACAAATATGGTCACCCAAGTAAAGGTAGACCCTGCCCCAAAGAGCTTACAATTTAAGTGGTATATTGAGAGACATACTGTACTGACGCAGTACAAGTAAAAAGTCAGGGAGGTCAAGTGCATCTGGAGATAGTAGTTGAGTCACGAATAATTTAATGAGATGCTTCTTCTAAGAGATGCATTTGGGATCAAAAATTGTTCACCAGATTATTGCAAAATGCCATTTCACTAGAATTTCTAAATAATGTGTGTAGCCAGGTCCCCCTCTGGGCTTTCCCCTGCCCCCTTTACCTTCTGATCGGCGGGGGTGGGGTGCTGGTGCGTCTGGCAGGTGCCAGTGAAGTGTAGGAGGCGATCGCGACCCTTTGCAGAGCGCCACCATCTTGTGCAGATTTGCACATGCGCAAATCCGGCGGCAGCCATTTCCGCTCGCGCATGCGCAGGAGAAGGTTGTGAGTGAGGAGGCCATCTTGCTACACCTTTGTGCATGCGCAGAAGGTTCCCCACAATGGCCATTACACCCAGGAGTTCCGCATGAGAACTACAGCTCACCCCAGGGACCAGACACCAGGGACCAGACACCTGCTGCACAGAGACTATCCTCATGGTGGGACACTCCAACCGGATACCACCCCACGCGGTGGCGGACTCGTCGCAGATGACTTCATCGCTGAATCAGGGGATCCAATCTAGATTGTTGTCGGCGCGCCTAGGTGCTGAAGCACCCGGCAGGTACCTAATTACATTAAGTGCACCAACTCTACACCTATTCTTGTGAGCAGCGCTGTCTCACACATTGGGATGGGTGTGGGACTCAACGAAACAGTGTGGGGAACACTGTGGTGGGTTACGGCCGAGTGATGCTTGGCAGATAGCTGTATCTTATAAACAATTTTTAAAGTCGTTAAGCTATACATGTGTTACAGTAAAAGTTATCATTATAATCTGTGTTATCATTATTGGTTCCTGTGAAGGGCTCCTCCCACTACGTTGGGATCCCTCTCAAGTGGAGGCGCTGCACCAAGACTATTATTATATCACCCCGGGCTCCCTGTGGCAGAGGCTTCGGCTCCCTGATAGCCAACAGGTAATGGCAGCACCAGTAAGTAGCCTCTTTGTTTGGGGGAAAACAGGGCTACATGTGTTTTTTGTTTTTAAAAAGTATTATGCAGTGAAGTAGCTATAGGACAAGAAAAGAGTTTAGACCTTGAAGAAAGTAAAGAAAAAGGATTGTGATTAGGTAGAGTATGTTTTTTCAATGACTTTTTCCTTAAACCCAGCAACCTTCACAAATTTGGATTTGTTTACTCATTGATCTTATTTCTTAAATACATCTAAGATAATAGAGGAATACATACAGTACTGTTAAACAATATACATTTCTACTGGTATCCCAAGTACTAAAATGCAGGAAAAAGGCGAAATTTAAGCAATAATCTGCATCTGGGCTGTCCAACTGGTTTCCTGGGGCTGGCTGCCCCAAAATAAATTAATTCAGTGTCCAAAACTACCAGTCAATGTAGAGAAGAGAGGAGACCATTGGGGAATATGGCCATTGAAAAGGAGGTGGAGAAAGGATCACTGCAAGCAAGTGCAAAAACGAGCTACAGAGAGCACAATACAAATGTAACCCACATTAACATATATTTAAAGGCATTAAAGGAGCAGTTTCTCGTAATTTTTAAGGGTATGAATTGGGGATATCCATGAACCAAATGCTCCTATTTTTGCTTCTGGGACCAAACCCCGCCCCTCCCACCCCCCAACAAGGTTCCCGAGATACTTATCAGTGAAGTTACCTGGTTTTAATTACCCTCAGGGGAAACAAAATGGCTTCTCCTTTAAACTACTACATACAGGCATACCCCGCATTAACGTACGCAATGGGACCGGAGCATGTATGTAAAGCGAAAATGTACTTAAAGTGAAGCACTCCCTTTTTCCCACTTATCGATGCATGTACTGTACTGCAATCGTTATATACGTGCATAACTGATGTAAATAACGCATTTCTAACAGGCTCTATAGTCTCCCCGCTTGCGCACAGCTTCGGTACAGGTAAGGAGCCGGTATTGCTGTTCAGGACGTGCTGACAGGCGCATGCGTGAGCTGCCGTTTGCCTATTGAGCGAGATGTACTTACTCGCGAGTGTACTTAAAGTGAGTGTCCTTAAACCGGGGTATGCCTGTATGTTTTATTCTTGTATAGCACTGACAGTGTACGCAGCGCAATACATAGAATTTTTGCAGGAACAAGTCCCTGCCCCGTGGACCATACAATATTGTTTTCAGTGTCTGGGGTACAGGGAGATAAAGTGACTTGTCCAAGGGCACAAGGAGCTGATACTTAACTCTCCTATTTAAAATCAGTGCCTTTACTCAATGAGACACTCCTTCAGCTAGCGCCATCTATATCATATCTTAATATTCTGTATATACATACGACTGCCTCTTGTCTTCTTCTGTACCACAATATGTAAAATATCCAAAATATAAAAAAATATATTTTGAAATCAAAAATGTTTAAGACAATGAAATATTAACAGGCAGTACCAACATACTCACTAGGAGTAAGCAAATCAATACACATGTACTGGCATAAGTCAATCAGATTTGGGAAGTGCGAATAGCATGAACCATTGCAAGCAAGTAATCTTCTTGATGTAAAGTGGCTTGATTAAATTAGAGCTGAAAAGTGGAGGACGTGAATGTTAACGCAGGCACTAAACAAGTATGGTGTCATAGAAAGAAAGGAAGAAAGAAAGAGAACGAGGAACTACAGGGGTACATATGTTTTAAATCTTCTATTTCAGAAGTGACTTATACTGTATAAAACTAGGATGTGTCCTTGCTGTTACCATTTACTTAATTCACGTATCTATTTCATAATAAGATTCACATCCGTTGGATATACTACCAGCATGGTTCCTTCAGGCAACAGTGTTAAGATGAATCAAAGAACCCGTTCCTTCCATGATGGTGATAAGCTGTGCTATCAGCGAGATGGAAAGCTAACCCAATTTAGAGAAGCTTAGTAGTTAGTGTCACATATATTTCTTGAGTTTTCAAGCAGAGCAGCCTTGTGCTATATTTCAGTACATGTTCTGAACCATTGCACCATCTAGTACATGGATTTTTTAAATTGCTTAAAATTGGCACAGTACATCTGTCTTTAATATTTACTGGTTTGTCAAGTCCAATGTAATATTGCAAGAGAATATCAAACACAGTAATATATTAAGATAATGCACAACATTTCTCAATAGTGGTACCGTTTTTTACTGTCACCTCCTGAAGACCGTTAGAAAGAAATAGTCATTATAATCTGTATATTGATCCATAGAATTTCTGGACACATACAGTATCTGTTACCAGCTTCATATATTTGAGGTAATCAAATACTAAGATACCAAAATAACTGAATTGCGTTTTAAACACTGTTTTGCTTATAATATATAACAGTTAGCTTTGTTATAGTCCTTTATTTGTCAATCTTCCAGGGCCGCATGGCACAAAGGATGTTGACATGCCTCTCCTCCCAAACACATTTTATTCTGCATTGTTGGGACAGCATGCCTTCTTTAGTTTAAATGAATTTCATTGTAATCCCTCCATTGAGCTTCCGGATAAATGTACCAAGCTCTTAAAATATTCAGGATATCTGTGTAATTGTAAATTGATCTGTCTTCATGGCATGGAGCCAAAGGAAGTTAGTATCCAAGAAAGGCCCTGTGTTTTCATATTTTATTATCCAATTTAATAATGAGGAGCAATTTGTAAATTGCAGCAACAATTTCATTTGGAATCTGCTAAGGTTTAAGACAGATGCAGTAATCATCTGTAATCATTATATCATGTATGTAAGACTGTACAGTGACAGTCAGCAATAAAAAAAAATGAAACAATATTTCAGTTGGTCACATTTTACTTTACTACGTATATTGTATAAAGTACTGTATAGCACTCGACAATTGCTATTTGAGTTGCCTGTGACTCTTTACACAAAGCCTTTATTTACCCTCCACAGTATTGCCAAACACAGTATTGTTGTTCTACAACAACACTATTTAAAACGTTTCTGTAGAACAAAACCAAAATAAATAGAGAGGAGCAAACTGACCATGCTTATGCTATGGCTGTCATGCTTTGACTTACTGCATGATGATGTTCCTACTGTATGTACTAACAGTCTCATTTTCTAAATACATGTCACGACTAATGCAGAGATGTCACTATCATCTACAATAACAGATCAGGACCACTATTAAGTTAATAATATTACAGCGTTGACGATATGGAATTTTCTTGTATGTACATATAAAATGTTAAAAAGGAATCAATGAAAAGCAATTACTACAATAGAAATATAGTTCAGTAACACTTTCTACCAGTAACCACATCCTACTGGCTTTTGACTCTTTGGAGAGCTGGTCTGGCATCATTTAGACTATTTAATTTAATCTGTGTTTTCCATCCAATCACGTGTTTTAGAACTGGAAAATATAAACATATACAACTCAAAGAAACATCAATTGTAAAAAAATAAATATATATATATATATATATATATATATATATATATATATATATATATATATATAATTTGTGTTCAACTGTTCAAATAATAAATGTTTTAAATTAATCAATATTCTTCTTGGCAGTGTATACTTGCAATCTAAATTTATTTCCTAATAATAAACATGTATTTTATCATGTTTTTCAATATAAGTTATTGCAGGTCAGTGAGCTGTATCAGTAAAGTCATTGCTTCTAAACATTATCTGCACCACAATACAAAGAAACTAATTTGACTCACCAGTCTTCCATACATAAATGGTTTTGGTTTCAGATTCACTCTGTGTTTCAGCTTTCCAGATCCCAACAAGAAGGACCACAATCACTCCAAGGCAACGAGCACTAGAACAAGCTGTGCTTCTCTCTTCCAGCCCCATGCCTTCAGAAGGCAGATATGTTGTTGTAGTCTGATCACAATAAATAGCCCACTTCAAATAGTGTTTTCCCCCTCAGATTTCCTTCTTAAGGAACAGCCTACAGAAACCTCTTCCCAGCTATTGTGCATGCCAGATGAGAAGGAAAAACCATTTAACACCAAAGAACAATAGAGCCCACGGCTGCTGCTGCTGCTGCTGCTTCTTCTGCTGATGCTGCTGATGCTGCCTCCGCATGTATTGATGCTGCACCACTCTCCTCATTCACTGGCTAGTGGCAGTTTTCCATCAGCTAAGAGAGAGACAGCTGTCCGCAGGGGGCTCCAGCTGGCTGAGCAGGTTATCTTGGTCTGGGAGGTAACAGCAGTAAATTACACCAGCTGGAGAAAAAGAGAGAAAACAGAGACATTCTGAGAGACACAGAGAGAAAAAAAAACTCGGTTGCATATAATTGCAAGACCCCCAGAAGCCTCTAATCTACAACAATGCACTGTAAGAAGAAAGAGCTTTATCCGTGTTGTTAACCCTATGTAACATACTTTCACAATGGAAAGCCTATTATGGAAATATGTGTTGTAAGACCAACACATTACAAACTGTTGTTGCAAATAAGAACACAACAAATATGTTTTAAAATCAAATGATGGTTAAGGATTTGTCAAAGTATTGCACTATAATATTTTCCCAAAGGTATAATTTCAATTTCACTGGAATTTTCTCATCAAACCAGTGCAGTCTGTTAAGAGAATGATGTTTGCCAAAAAAGCACATAAACATAGCAGAAGAGGTCATTAGAAACATATTAGGCATTTAAAACAATGATGGTCAGCAATTTAGAATTGACATGGACCCAAGCATTGAAATTGACTATCCACTTACTTGTACATTTATCTTTACAACTGACACACATTTAGGCACTTGATGTTTTAACATAGCTTAGGTGAAATATGTCATCCCTCTGCTGAAGAGAATTCTAAAACATTATGGAATGATGCACCTAAGACTGTATTCTCAATAAATGGGTTAAATGGAGATACCAATCTACCTAAGTGGTCTTCAAGAGCTTCAGTAATTTAAAAATCATAAATGCCACAAGCAAATACAGTAACATTGACCTATACTAAACGCACCTCACTATTTAAATATGTTTTGCAGAGAAAACAGCAACAAACAATAAATAATAGGTTTGAGGAAGACAAAAGAGCAGTGGATTTCAACCTTTTTTGGTTTAGGAACCCTATCATTATATTATGAAATTCTGTAGAACCCCAACCCCCTCTAATAGCGAGTCTGAGATCAGATGTATTGTAAGGAACCCCAACCCTCTCTAATAGCGTGTTTGAGATCAGATGCATTGTAAGGAAACCCAACTCGTTCTAACAGCGTGTCTGAAATCAAATGTATTGTAGGGAACCCCAACCCCCTTTAATAGTGCCTCTGAGATCAGATGTATTGTAAGGAACACAACCCCCTTTAATAGTGCCTCTGAGATGAGATGTATTGTAAGGAACACAACCCTCTTTTATAGTGTGTCTGAGATCAGATGCATTGTAAGGAATTCCAGCCCTCTCTAATAGCATGTCTGAGATCATATGCATTGTAAGGAAACCCCAACCCTCCCTAATAACCTGTCTCAGATCAGATGCACTGTAAATTCTTCTGTATTTGGTACAATTTTCTAATGATCAGAAAATTGCAGGGAACCCTTTAGGGATGCCAGGGAAACCCAAGGGTTCCTAGGAACCCTGGTTGAAAAACTTCTATAGAGTCAAAATCCTACGTTGTTTACAACAGCATCAAATAATAATTGTGTAAATGGTCAAATGTGTAGTCATTTCATAATTTGTGGTGAAGGGAACATTTAAAGTTTTATTTTAAAATAAACACACAATATTTTCCCTTTATCTTTCAATTTGAAAAAATACAAAGCAGGAGATTCGTGGATGGCGGTGCAGCTGCCTTGGAAAAAAGCGTGGGACCAAAATTGCAAAATACTGGGTACAAAAAAGATTTATTGGCACTTAAAAACAGCAACAGCAAATACTCTGATGCGTTTCGGGCCTTTGACTGAAACGCGTCAGAGTATTTGCTGTTGCTGTTTTTAAGTGCCAATAAATCTTTTTTGTACCCAGTATTTTGCAATTTTGGTCCCACGCTTTTTTCCAAGGCAGCTGCACCCCCATCCACGAATCTCCTGCATTGCATATCTCTTCGGTAGGAGCACGCCCCACAGCACCTGGATCTCCAGTGATTTGGGAGTTTATTCTTACCTTACTTTTTCCATTTGCATCACTGTACCTACAGCCAGCGACACCCATACAAAATATAACTCTTTCAAAGGTTAGTGGGAATCCACACAGAGTGGCTTTTAAAGGTTATAAGTGACATGGATATACTGACCTAACTACGCTGTGTGTTTATGGAAAGACAATTGAATTGTCAAAATCTATTCATGGACGTTCCTTGTGAGCATTGCATAGGAGCATAGGAGTTTATTCTCCTATTCCTTCACTGAAAAAATACAAAGGTGGCATTACTCCTACTTAAATGAGAAAAAAACTGTGCCCATTTTACAAATGATTAAAAGTTGATAACTTTACAAGCAAATATTTTGGCGTAGTGAATATAAGAGAAAGCTATGCAATAGAAAACAATACAGGCTTGTATGTTAGCCATGATTGTGTATTCTGTAGTAGAGTGGGAGGTATTTCACTTTTACACAGTTCACAAAGGGATTTTTTTAAACGATCTTTCTTGTTTTTATGCTATTCATATATTCCACTGTGAAATCAGCCATCAGTCTTCAATTTTAAACGCATAAGGCCTGATTTAGGGTGCAAAGGTAGTTGCAGGAATAGTGTTATCATAAAGAAGTTATCGATGTGCCATTGCTATTTCTAAAACAGGACCTCGATTTAGCGATTTCAGTAATCTCTCTTGGGATGCTTGTCATTTCACAGAACCTTCCCAGATTTTGCCTTTTCACATGCATTAGATTAGGCGCAGCCTTGATCAAATAATTCCCAAGTACTATCCTGCTTAAATATTCTGACATCAGAGCAAATTAGCAATGTTGAAGGTTGCAGATTCGCCTTTGTGTTTACTTTCCACTCTGTTACGCATTTAAGAGGGAATTAAAGGCTCAGGCAGCCCTAGCACTGTGAGGCTGTGATTAAGAGAGATAAGCAAGTGTGGATTACTGCTCCTCAGCTGTTGAAAAACAGGCAGCAATCAGAAGATTATAGGTTGATAAGGGATCCATAGAAAGTCATGATCCTAACAAATTTAAAGCATCCTCAAGCAATACAGTAGTTACATAAGAGCTTACGTAAAATGAAACATGCATGTGCTCTCGTCTCATTTGATGTCCCCATTATTATTATTATTATTAAAACCTCCAGTCACACTTAACATCTGCAGGATGTGAAATAAAGACATGTACTCTGTTAAGCAACACCTATGCTACATTTTTAATAGATGATTAATAGTTTAATATATGTTAATTAAATTTAGAATGAAGGCTCAAATGACGCCAAAAAAGACAACAACGCCCATGGAGTACTGCATTGTAGGAGCCAATAAAACGATTGTACCTAAGTGGTGTAAGAATATGGCAGCAATTGCACAGTTGGATTTATTTCAACGGGGTCACAATCACACTAGAACGTGATCCGTATTAAATACCTCCACAAAATTAATTGACACCAACACATCTTTGCTGTTAAAACGTGTAAGTGGCTTCACACAAAGGCATAAAGTCAGGCTAAAAAAGTTAAAAGAAAAAATAAGAGATACTTTTTTAAACAAAGTATGTTTTGATTGAATCATTTAATTGGAACTGTGGCTTTAAAAATGGCAGAGAACCAAACTATAATTTTGAGACCGTGGCTTGAAGGTCACTGGGAAGAGAACGGTAGAATTCATAGATAATCAGGGATAGGTGTTTGTTCACCCTGGATAACATGACAAAAAAAAACCTTTAAAAAGTTTAGGAAAGGACTGACAAGTTTTTTCTGGTTGTTCTAAAAAAATTTTTACATTAAATAACCATTCCAGGCCTTCCAGTATTATAGTGAATATGACAATAGATGTAACACAGGCCTACTAATAAACAGCACGGTAAAGACAGTTCTACTCTAAACATATAGATCAGTTCTTTTAATTATTACTTTGAAAAAAAGTGTTAAACATGATTGCATTATGACATTCATTTTCCTCCTTATAAAGGAAGAAGACTATATTCGTCAATGGACACTAATAAGTATCCAAACATGACAACTCAAGCAGCCATTTTTGTAGATGTGCGAATGTCTTTAAACCTACACTACAAAACATTCCGTGTTTTTATCATAATTTTTTTGTTTTCACAACATTTTCGTGAAAGTTTGAATTGTTTGAACTTTTATCTGAATTACGCTATACTTTTATGGAATTTAGCAAAAATTGATGAGAAATTACAGTATATAAAGGTCCACGTGACCTTATAGATTCACTTTTAATACTTGCCAAATATTTTTGCAAATCTTGCCATTTTCACAAAGTTTTTAGAGAAAGAAAATCCGGCAACTCTCATTTGACAGTCATTTCATTTAAATTAACATAGTATAGTTAATATATTTTTATGACATGTGGCAAAATCCGTGCCGGGTTTTCAGAGTCCGGTCCAGGATTTTGCTCTTGCTCGTCCTCTGTGGCAGAATCATCCATTTTTGCTCCTGCAACTTCCTTTAAAAGGACAGCCCTGTAGCCAGGAAGTTGCCGAGCAAAGATCCAGTTCATGCTGAGTACATGCAACGCACTTACCTATTGTCTTCCTCGTCCCAGACCCGGCTCACGTACCTCGACTATCCTTATCTTCAGCCTGCCTCGACCTCTGCATCCACACGACTACGCAACTCTGCTACAGGTCCTGGCCTTCGGCTTGCGACTCACAACTCTTTCAGGACTCTGTCCCTTGGCTCGGTTCGGTTCTTTCATCTTCCTGCCTAAGCCCTGTGGGTCCCTTCCTGCTTGAGACGAGAATCGTTGCATTTTGCTTGGCCAAAATATGGACCCTGCTTTGGTAGGACGACCTGTTACCCTGCAAGGACAGTATCATGAGCAATGCCTAGCTCTACACGAGCAACAACTGACACGGATTCAGTTTCCCCTCCTCCTCTGGATGATGAGCTTATGCAACTAGGTAACACTAGACTGTTTAAACAGGAGATACCTTGTAAGTGCCTGTATTGTAGGTCCCAGGGCCACCGGATACATGACTGCCCGATTATTGCAGGATCAGGAAAACGCCCGTGACCAGTGAAGTTGGGGGAGCATTCGCTGGACAGCTCTATCATCCATCCTCCCTCTGTGTTTTCCCGGATTCTTTTGCCGGTTTCCCTCTCATGGGGTTCTGCCTAAGTCTCCACTCAGGCCTTTAGTGATTCCGGAGCAGCCAGTAATTTCCTCAATCTATCGCCCACCAAGCAGCTCGAAATTTCCCTTCGCTCTTTGGAGATTCCGTTAGAGATTGTGGCGATCGATGGAAGACCCCTAGCACCTGGTACCATCCCCCGGGAATCTATCTCCCTGGCAGTGTACATCGGAGTTCTACATAAGTAACTACTCCCTTTCATGGTAATCAATACATCCTTAGCACGTATAGTATTAGGTCTCCCTTGGTTGCATTGACACTACTCTACAATCGACTGGTTAATGGGACAAGTGACCACCTGGGGCTAGCGATATCATGTGACTTGCTTGTCTATACCTTGCCCCAGCTCGGACTCACCGCTGGGGTCCATGTCTCTCCCCGGTGGTCTTCCCTTCGCCTACCAGGATTTTGGGGATGTTTTCAATGAGAAGCAAGATGAGGTGTTACCAACTCATCGGGCATTCAACTGTCTAATCGACTTGCTCCCAGGAACCATCCCACCCGCACGTACCCCCTTTCGGAGCCGGAGATGAAGGCTATGCGGAAGTACATAGAAGAAAATTTGAAACATAGATTCATACACAAGTCTACATCTCCTGCGGGAGTGGGTTATTTCTTTGTGGGAAAAGGACGGGTCTCTGCGTCCCTGTATAGATTATCGGGGCTTGATCAAATTTACAGCCCAAAATCTTTTCCTATTCCTTTCATTCCGGAACTATTCGACCGACTCCGTGGGGCGTCTATTTTCACTAAGTTCGAGCTCCGCTGGATTTACAACTTGTTCTGAATTAAGGAGGCTGATGAATGGAAGACGGCATTCAATACCCGAAATGGGCATTATAAATACTTAGTGATGACATTCGGTTTGTGCAATGCTCCGGCTGTGTTCCAAAGCTTCATAAATGAGGTATTCCAAGATCTCCTCGATCAATTTGTGGTCAAATATCTCAATAATATCCTGATTTTGTCTTCATCACGGTCCAAACACTGGGTCCAGGTAAGGCAGGTGCTTCAGAGGTTATGTGAACACACTCTCTGCGCCAAGCTGGAGAAATGCCAATTTGAACAACCTAAGACCTCCTTCCCCAGATACGTCTTCTCTGCCCAGGGTTTTGAGATTGACAGAGCCAAGGTCTCAGCAGTGTTGGACTGGCCCGCACTGGATGGTCTCAAACCCACTCAGCACTTTCTCGGATTCGCCAACTACTACAGAAGGTTCATTAAAAACTTCTCCAAGGTGGTGGGTCCCATTACAGCTCTTACGAAACAGGGGGCAAATCCCAAGATGTGGACACCTGAGGCAGTACAGGGCTTCGTGAGACTGAAGTCTGCTTTCTCATCCGCCCCGGTCCTGGTCCATTCTGGCCCCTCTAAGCCTTTCATAGTGGAAGTGGACACATCCAACGGCAGGAGATTCAAGGGAGATTACACCCCTGCGCCTTCTTTCCTAATAAGTTTTCTTCCGCCGAGAGAAATTACGATGTTGTGAACCGGGAATTACTTACCGTCAAATTAGCTCTTTAAGAGTGGTGACATTTTCTGGAAGGTACCACGCAACCTATCACTATATTAACGGATACAAGAATTTGGAATGCATTGAAGGTGCCAAGAGTCTCGGGACTCGACAGGCATCGACAGGCATGTTACATGCTTCAATTTCATTATATCTTATCGACCAAAAATGTCAAAGCGGACACACTGTCTCAACAGTTCTCATCAGAAGACTCTGACAAAAGGGACAATGGGCCCATCATTCCACTGTCTCAGATTATTTTGGTAGTTTCATCCGCCCTATTACAATGGATTTCGTAAGCACAGGTGGAGGATCCTAGACTTATGTCCACACGTAAATCCAAGATATTTGTACCTCCCCAGTTTAGTAGTGAGGTGTTACAGTGGGGTCACCAATCCAAGGTGGCTGGTCATCCAGGAGTTAGGAAGACCACGGATTTCATAGAATGCTTCTTCTGGTGGCCAGATATTCGCATGGACATTAAAGACTTGTGCTGTCTGCGCTCAAACAAAGGTACCACGGAGTCTGACTTGTGGGTTGCTTCATCATCTGCTGGTTCTAGCAGACTATGGACCCACTTGTCTATCAACTTTAACCGCCATCTAAGGGTATGATGACCATCCTAGTACTGGTCGATCGCTTCACAAGACAGGCCCATTTTGTACCTCTCAGGAAGTTACCCACTGCCTACGAATTTTCTGACATTTTCACCAAGGAGATATTTCGCCTTCATGGTATTCCGACTGCGATAGTCTCCGACCGTGGCTACCAGTTTATTGCCAAATTTTGGAGAGCATTCGCAAATCAATGGGGATCTCACTGCACTACTTGTTATCATACCACCCTAAGTCCAATGGCCTCACAGAGACGACTAATCAATCCATGGAGCAATTTCTACGTTGCTTTGTCTCTGAAAGACAGGATAACTGGGTGGATCTTCGTCATTGGGCAGAATTTGCACGGAACTCATTGAAACACGACTCTATACAAGAGTCCCCGTTCTTCTCTGGCTACGGGTACCATCCTTCTGCCCTCCCATCATCTGTCTCCTGTTCTGGAGTTCCTGCGGCAGATGACAAAGTCCAGGAGCTACAGTCTCTGTGGAAGAGGATTCATGACAACCTAACTAAGGCCTCCTTTCAGCAGAAGGATCACACGGATAAGCGTCGGCGGCCAGCTCCGCAGTTCCATGTTGGAGACTACGTCTGACTATCTACCAGGAACATCCGTCTGAAGCTACCTTCCCTGAAGCTTGGGCCCAGATTTATAGCTCTCTACAAGATTGTGAAACAAGTAAATCCGGTCGTGTTTAAATTGGAGCTACTGGATACCTTAAGGATTCCCCAGTTTTACATGCGTCACTACTAAAGGCTGTGGTCCACAACAACTTCTCTGCTGCTCCCACCATTCCAGACCCGGTCCTGGTGGATGGTCAAGAGGAGTACAGGCATACCCCGGTTTAAGGACACTCATTTTAAGTACACTCGCGAGTGTACACATATCATCCAAAAGGCAAACAGCAGCTCATGCATGCGCCTGTCAGCACGTCCTGAATAGCAATACCAGCTCCCTACCTTTACCGAAGCTGTGCGCAAGCGTGGAGACTATAGAGCCTGTTACAAATGCGTTATTTACATCAGTTATGCACGTATATGACGATTGCAGTACAGTACATGCATCAATAAGTGGGCAAAAGGGAGTGCTTCACTTTAAGTACATTTTCGCTTTACATACATGCTCTGGACCCATTGCGTACATTAATGCGGGGTATGCCTGTATATAATTTGCTGGATTCCCATAAATCTCGAGGTAGTCTCCAGTACCTTGTATCTTGGAAGGGATACGGTCCAGAGAAGAATTCCTAGGTGAAGGCTGTTGATGTCCACGCTGCCTCCTTGATCTAGGTTTCCACCGGAGGTTCCCAGACAAACCCTTTTAATCGTCCGTAGATCGATTCTTGAGGAGGGGGGGGGGACTATGAGGTTTTCCAAAATCCGTGCCGCTGGTCTAGGATTTTGCTCTTGCTTGTCCTCTGTTGCAGAATCGTCCATTTTTAATCCTGGCAACTTCCTTTAAAAGGACAGCCTTGTAAGCAGGAAGTTACCAAGCAAAGTTCCAAGTTCATGCTGAGTACACTTACCTATTGTCTTCCTCGTTACCAGACCCGGCACACGTACTTCGACTATCCTCGTCTTCAGCCTGCTTTGACATCTGCATCTACACTGACTACGCAACTCTTCTGCTGGCCCTGACCTTCGGCTTGCGACTCACTATTCTGTCAGGACTCAGTCCCTCGGCTCGGGTCAGTTCTTTTGCCTTCCTGCCTCAGCCCTGCGAGTCGCTTCCTGATTGAGATGGGCATATTTACAATTTTCCCTTCTTTCGAAAGGATATCTATTGGCCAAGGCAAAGTACATGTTTTTCCGTATGATTTCTTTTTTCCACAACCCTCCATTTTCACTTCTTTAAGGAAATAATCTTCACTTTTTAGAAAAGTTTATATATATTAACCTGTATATTTATGTATCAGGGTTATCCTTTCCTCCACTGAAGCACAATGCAACCACTTATCATATAATAACAATATAATACAAGAAAAAAACACGTGTGTCACAAAGCCAAGCATCATATTGCTAACAGTAGCCAGAACGGAAAATATCTAAGCAGAGAACAGAACTAGACTTATGGGACAAACCAACCACGACAAGACACTCCCTGCTCTAAGTGTTAGCACGTGTACTAAGTCTCAGAGCAGTGGAGCTTGTATTTTTCTTCATTGTGTGAAAGGGGTTAGGGTTTTTTATCTTATGACATGTTAATAAAAAAATGTAAGTACATAATTACACTGAGTACTAGTGAACTAATACACTAAAACATTAATGGTGTTTGTGAATTTGTGAATAACAGTTCTCTATTATTTTCCATATTCTATCACACAGTACTTCCCCTCGATTATTAGACATGCAGGCAAAAAAAAAAACCCCACAAAACCCTAATTATTTAATCCTTCACATAAATCTCATCCTTCTTATTGCTATTTTTGTCATTTTTTCCATGCTTTATTAGGTCTTAGTTGAGAGCCCCAGAACCTTAGTTTAAATGATGTATATCAGAATAAGTACTAAGCAGCACAAACAGCTATTATGGTGCAACATTTGTGAGCCACAATGTGATTTAACATTGTGCCTGTGTATGCCTATGTACTAACCTGACATTTCTCAATCAGTTTCAAAATGTAGCTTTTTTTCATTTTTTGGGGTGCACAAAAATCAACTGCACTAGGCATACAGATGTCAATGGTATGTAATAAATAAAAAAAGAATATTTTCATGCACACCAAAAAGGAGAAAGTGTGTGTCAAAGTCGCCTGCCAAGTTCAACTTGGCGTTGGTGCTAAGAAGTCTGTTTATATTTGTAACACCTCTACCCCCGGCAAAAAGAAGAGGGGACACACCGAACTGTCCCAATGTGTCAATTTCTCAAGGTGCTGGAAATTCGTGCAGAGCTAGTATGGTGAGCAAAATAAAAAGATGGAGGGCGCCACAAACTTTTATTGAACTTTATTAACTGGAACACATACAGAAACTTCTTCCTTGTGGTGCTAAGTCAGCATTCCCCCCAAAGAAGCACATACTTTCCCTTTACTGTCATGTTAAGGCAGTGCACTGCCAATGGCTGTTCCTTCCTCCATAGGATCCAAAGGCAGAGGGCCCCCTTGCATGAAGATGTCACCCTATCAGAGCTACTCTGGGGCGATACTCGAAGACCCTTGTTGAGGGACCTCCTATAGAGTACCTGTACATCCTCTCTTATAGGTGGAACACATCCCAGTATCATATTGTGGGGCCCTATATATTTTAGGGGTGACACTTTTCCCTCACTGGAAAATAACAAAGGGTAATTCTGACAGTAACATAATTAGTTGCAGACAGACAGACTTACACTATATACAGATGAGATCCCCTCCTCTGGTTCCTCCTGGGATCTGAAAATTGGATCTACATCCCTGCCTATTTCTAACCTTTACTCCTTCCTCTGTTACTGAGCAGATTAAGGGGTGGTCTTAATTTAACAGAGCCATCCCCTAAAAGGTGACTGTTCTGGCAACTTCCAGGGAGTAGCTTTACATCTGTCTTTAATCTGACACATAAAATATGGTACATGGAATATGCAATATTAGGCCCTGGAAATTAACCCAATAACTCCTATTAACCCCAGGATTTGAGTAGGATCCCACTTCTCAGAAGTGCGCTAATTTAGCGCAAATAATGTAACAATCCCAAAATTGGTAACATACCTTAATAGGTGGGAAATTAACAGGTATAGACAGGGATTACCATAGCCTAAAAATATACACTTCACATGTGCATTGGGAAAGAACGTTCTTAGGGCACGTTATTTGATGATGCGTTACGTTTTAGTGTGACCATAATACGTAATACGTATCACGTAATATGTTACAATTTTACATAAAAACACTTGCCTAACTGCAAACCTCAGCCACTTCCGTCTGCAAAACAGTAGGGATGCTTGCCCAGGCTTCTACTGGGCAACTAATATCTCTGCTAAAACAGGTAGAATCTGTAGCCCAACATTTTACAACAAAAAGCAGAGATTGTCGTTGAAAGAGTTGTGGCTAACTACTCCCACTTTGTTTTGTGACTATGTTCTCATTATTATTAGGAAGTTTGTCAGAATAGCGACATCAATAGTCTAATCGTATGACTAGACATATCACAAGGATTTCCAGAGATAAACTATAGGGAGACATTGTTCTACCATGAATATCTAAGACTAGATATTATGTTGGTTACTTCTGTCGCGTGAAAATATTTTTTTTCATATGTAGATTAATTCTGGTACACACATACTTGGTTCCATAAATTATATATACAATAGCAGGTCACATACACATACTGTATCTAAAATAAATGATAATAATATTAATTTGTTGCTGTGTTTCTGCCATTTATATGTTCCACAATCTATATGTTAATATAAAACGTCATGAGAGGTTTAAGTCCTACATTCCCTCCATTCATATAGGTAACACTTAAGACCTTCCCTTTTACCTTGTAGGCAATTTGGAGAAATAACTCAATGCTCCTCTGGGTTTAGAAGTGAGAAAGGGCAGCTTTCTTCAGGCGCTAAATATTGTTGGTATATTAGCATAACGTTAACAGTAATTGAGGTCTGAGGATCTCCGTTAGTAGGTAAAGTGCTCATTACTATAAGCTTTGCATATGAAGAAGCCTAGGGTCCGTTAAAATGTAAGGTTCCCTTATTTTTAAGGAAAATAGCTGAGCATTGTAGCGTTAAGCAGGTTTGAGGATATGCGTTATGGATATGGATACGTTAAAATGAGATAATGTAATGTTCAAACATTTGCGACCTTCTGAGGCTCTACCCCATAGTTCTTGCTTTCACTTTTCGCTGAACATTTTAGGAGATTACAACACAATGTATCAATTTGTTCACAGAGTTCTGTGTTAGATAATTTGCTAAAGTGAACACTTACAGAAGATAAGTATTTTGTTCAACCAAATTTCTAGTAAAAAGGAAAAATTAAAGTTCTGGAATATTAATACTGTAGTAAATAAATACATTAAGGGGCTGGTGGAATAAGCGCCTAAGAGACCATCTTTTGTAATTTATAAGAATTATTAATATGTTTGTGTATGGTAATATTTTAATGTTGTTTATTATTAGGATGTGCTTCTCATTTCATTGTTGACATTGCACAGTAAATCCTATAGCTTTTCTTCTTCTTCTGCTTTACCATGAAATCTTCCTTTGCTCTTAATTCTGCAGAATTTACAAGAGGATTTACCTGTTGGAGCTGTATTTGAAACCAAGCTCCTGCAATGCCACAAATCCATTACAACCACGCAGTATAAAACTATAGAATTATAATCAAAGAGCATGGGCAAACAGAGCGGTTTTACAAATGTGAAAGTGTTAAGTCCATTGGTTATTAATTAAATATATAAATGTTATAGGTCACTGATGTTTTGTAGTCTAATTAAATTGCAAGGATACAGTTATTGTTCATTTTCTTGAGTGTATTTCACACATCTACACGTCTCGCCTCGCTGTGTGCAGTCTGCGCAAGACAGCTCACAGTGGTCAACAGTCTACTCAGTCTAGAATATGGAAAGAGAATTCCACTTTTCACGTGCCTGAAGCTGGCTATTATTTCACTTGACTGCATCAATACCACTTATGTTGCTTTTGTCATTTTGGTGATGCATTTTCTGTAGTGTTTGAAAGTGACATATTTTCATATTTATACAGAGAATCATTTATGAATAGCAATGCCCGACAACGCTTGGGTTCAATAAAGGGAAATAACGGCATTTCAACAGGTACTACAAATGCAGGTATGTAAATACAATAATTAAAACACAAGCTAAGTTACAGTACATGTAATGCTCAAATGTTACTCTCTTTCTTATATATGGGTAATGTTTCCTCATTTGTGTTGTATTTTAGTATGGGTCACTCAGAAGTTTGGGAAAGTCACAAATTGAGAGGTATATGTAATAATACTAAAATTAAAGATTAGTAATAAAATGGTCATTTGTTTTCCTGGTGCCTCTTCTAGGTTTTCTCCCAATTACTACGTTACATGAATATGTGCTTAATTTTCAGGAAGAACTATAAACTTTGTAATAATAATGATCTTTGTGGGTTTAGCAGTAAAGCATTTCAATGAGAAAGAAAAACTTTGAATAAAAAGCATAAACAGCTTTTTCGTATGTGTATCACATGACAATGCACCCTGCCTAGCTGATAGGGATCCTCTCTATAATTCCCCTTATTAACACTGTGCAGCATAAGGGACTATCTGTAAATTAAGCTCTTATACAGTACAATGTACGTATCTATATATGCTTTTGGGTGGACCTATCTGAAGGGGTTACTGTATGTCCCAGAAAGACTATACTGTATGTACAAACTGTGTGTATGCTTTAATAAATAGAGCAATCATCTGCAGTATATTCCATTGTGTGCCTCCTCCCTTCTCTGTCTTCACAACCCTGTATATCTCCATAGAAGCTTCCTTTCTATTACCAGTTTAGTCTGTGTAAATGAACCCTGGAAAACAGCATACAAAGCTTTTCTTGTTGTAACTATTCAACTATAGATTCTCATCTCCAAATCTATATTGTTTAAGGATTAAAACAAATCTCAGGAGTTACTTTAAGCACAAATCCGCAAACATATTGAATGATTATTGTCTTTCAATAGAAACGTTTTGTGGTATACAAAGTGATCATATAGATGAATTATAGATAATACGTGTACAAAACAAATACAGAAATTCATTGCATTTAGTTTGTGTCCTTACATACAGTACCCAACAACTGGAAAGCCATTTATAAAGACATACTTAGAGATCTGTGAAAAGAAATGGTAAGATGTGACTGATAGAAAGAAAAAGCAGTCTTCCATAATGAAAACACAGCATGGTTCCAAGAAAACAACTGCAGAAATCATAGTCATGACTAAATTCCAACTGGATGCTGAAACGGCTGGAGAAATTAAATTCAGCATTTTTGTCTGTGACAAAATTGAAAGATTTCAGACATCCCAGGAGTCAGGAAAATGTAATACATCAATATGAATTGCAACTTACTTCTATGTATTATATACTGTACTGTACAAGTTATGCTTTATTGACTATTGTGATTGATCTCTTTTAAACAATGTTGTTATAGAAAGTATGTTGCTAAATTTACATTTCAGTAAAGTATAATTTAAACAATTAAGAGTACATAAAACTTTGTTCTGAACCAGAGCAAAGTATTAATAAATGTAGGACATCCCAGCTGATGCATCATATAACGCTATCTTTATTTTCATGCTTTTTGAATATTTCTGTGTGGTTGTGCCTTTTTCCAATTCCAAGCCCCCAAACATAAGATCCCAAGGATGAATTTAGATGTAGAGATGTGCAAAACATTCACATCTCTACATCGTATTCACGTCCACAGACATTTGGAAAAGGCAAAAAGATGTTAAGGCATCAAATATCACCAAGAACCACCAGAAACAAATATCTCACTCACACAAATTTACTTTTCACCCCTGAACTTGCACCTGCTGTAAAGATCAGTCTCTGAATGTCTCTCCACTATATCATCCTGACTAGCCCTGCCGACTGAAACTGAACATATCAAAGATGGAGCTACTCATACTTCCTCCTAAGCCTGGCCCTACTGCCCCTTCTTATTGTTGGAAGCACTATCATACACCCAGTACCCAGTATTTCAAGTATGCTACCTATGTGTCACATTTGATTCCTCTCTCACATTTTCCTCACTTTCAAAATGCTGCTAAAACCTGTCAATTTTTCCTCTGTTATATCGCATGTTCCTCTTTCACTTTACTGCTAAAACTAACACATGTCCACATTCCCTCCCGCCTTGACTATTGCAACCTTCTACTGTCCGGCCTTCCTGATTCTCCCCTTTTCCCTACAATCTATCCTAAACGCTGCTGCTAGAATCACTTCACTCTCTCCTAAATCTGTCTCAACGTCTCTACTGCTGAAATTCCTCTCCTGGCTTCCTCTTAAATCACGTTTTACTTAGAACATTCTCCTTCTCTCTTTTAAGGCTATATACTCCTCTGCCCTAATTTATTTCTATATACCTGCTTGCGTCTTGCATTAAGCTCAGGTATATCTTCTGTCTACCCCTTTTGTATCTAAAGTCCTCTTCAGCTAAAACGTCTGACTCACTGTCCCATGCTTCTGGAATGCCCTCCTCCTAAATATCTGACAAGCACCCTCTCGCTTCCCCTTTAAGGACTATCTTAAAAACACACTTCTTTCTCACCTCCTCTCCCCCTGTGAGTTTTGTGTTGTGAGTCAGACGTTATTAATGCAAAAAGTATTGGAATAACCACAAAATGAAGGAAGTCTAATGTAAACATTTTTTATTGTAATTCCATGTACTGCAAACAAAAAAAACAATAAACTTCAAGTTATATAAAAAAAACCACTTCTTTAATGAAGCATATGGGTAGCTCTATTTGCTGATACTATCCATCTCATAGGTATTTCCCGTGGCCCCATGCATATGCACTTACAATAACAACCCCCCTACTGTGTCTGTAAGTCCTCACTATATACCAATTAGTCTGTAATCTCTTTGGGGAGTAGACTCCTTGTCATAATGTTACTTTTATGTCTTTAGCGCTTATTCCCATGTTGTTTCCTAATATTATGTCACGTGTATTACTACTGTAATGCTGTAAAGCTCTATGTACATGGATGGTGCTACAGTACAAATAAAGATATACGTACATACAGCGGTGGATTTAAAAATCCGCCACCCCTAGGCACTTACTGTTAGTCGTCCGCCTCTTTGCTGCCACCCTCCTCTTCCTTTGGAATCCCAGTGTCAAATGACTCCACGGACATCACCAATGAGACGTCACATGGCAGCCCGTTGCCATGGAAATGCGACGCTATTTGACGTCACGATATCACATTGCCATTGCAACGAGATGCCATGTGATGTCACGTTGGTGCCGTCCGCGGCTTCATTTGACGCTGGAACTCCAAAGGAGCAGGAGGGAAGCAGGACACATGTAAGTGCATTCCCATCAGGTCCAATAGGCCAGAGAGCATGGCAAAAGCCTGGGCCTAATGGGACTAATGAGCCTAATGGGAAATCTGACACTTCATACATACATATTTAGAGAGCAACTTTTGATCGCATTGTTTGTGAAGAGTCAGGCTTTTTTTTTTTTGCACAACCACACAACAGGACAGAGCAAATACACAACCACACACAAAAGGACAGACCAAATAAACATACACACAACAGGACAGAGAAACACCTACAGCCTCACGACACTCCTGCCCACGCTGCTTCCTCCTCCTCTGCTTGGCCACACCCTCCAGGCTCCTGACACCACTTACTGATTGGCTAAATTACATAACAGGAGCCAATCAGGACTGAGAAAATTGTCCAGCCCCCTAGCAACTGCCCTGCTTTCTCCCTGCTCGGGGAGCACTGGGAAATACTACAGCGTCCTGATTCTCTCACGGAACCCCAGGGTGCCATAGAACCTCAGTTGGGAAACACAGTTCTAGGGAGTCTCAGTTTAAGCCAAATACCTGTATCCTATGTATTTTCTTTGACCTTAAAAATCATTCACTTCCAATGTAGACCTACAACACATTGCAAAAGGTTAAACACTAATTACATGTACAGTATAAATAACTTTGCCTGCTAAACCAATACTTCCCATGTCCCTCCCCCACAAACACACACTCAACAACTCTGCAACCCCCACGGGTACTCATCTACTTTGTCGGCCAATCATTCCCTTCAACAACTTTTGAGTTGTGAAATACTGGGCCCAACAAACTTCACCACAGCCCTGGTTCCCAGCACTAGCATTTCCATTTCTTATCTTACATAAAAGTAAAAATGAAAGCAAAACGGATACCTTAACCGCTTTAATTACAAATAAATGAAAGCCCAGTCACCCTTTTTATGTGGACTAAACAATCTGGCTTTAAATTTTGTAATGTAAAATCCCTATCAGAAGTGGAATGATGAATATTAATATCAATTTTGCCTTAAAAAGCTCAAAATCGGCAGACCAAGAAATATCCTACGTATTTTTTTTTAATAAATCAGTTCTGTACTATGAGAAAATAAATTATCATTTTTTTTAAACAACCTCACTCTGAATAACATTTATAATGTATTATAATGTAACAAGCATTTTTTGTTTCTATAGCAGCCATTTGCAAAGTCAAATCCCCTTCCTCTTCTGAAATAGGTTCTGGCATGCCCCTTTGAAGACCTGCCCTTTCTCTCTAGCAGCACACCAATTGTATCTAGTGACTGCCTGGTTACAGGATCTTCCCCACAGAACATTGCGTCTTTGGTCCTTTTCTGCTGCACTGACAGCCCTTTAGTGAGCCCCCAAGCCGAATCTTTGCCAATCGATCATGGGAGAACGAATCGATTGACAAATTAACTATATACTTATTATTGTGTGGATTGTATTGATGCACATATTAAAAGGGAAAAAATGGCAGCTTGGACTGCTGCTTTAAGATTTAAAGCCTTATAAACCAGCACTTGTATTTTAGAATGATATGTCTTGGTGTTATGATCAGTCCTTGTTTTTCAGCAGGCAAAAATTGCTGCTTGCACATTTCTTGCAGCATGCCAATCAATACTGACGTTGTAATTTTGATGCACTGGAATATTGGGATTTTTGAAAGAGAAAGTATAGCCTGATCACTTCCCAGATTCAGAGTTTAAAAAAAGCTGATTATATTTTAATAATGAATACAAAATAAGAAACAGGCAGTAAGTATTGTGTTTCCCTGTGGTGTTAGAAGACAGACATTTTTCATGTCCGCACTTATATTTCCCTTGCTAAAATTGAGAGAAAAGCTTTCTAATTAATTGTTAGCAACAATGTTTCCACTGTATCTTGCAATGATTGTCCCTGGAGATGATGATAATAATAACTTAGATCACACTGCTGTACGTTGGAGCATTTTTCTATATATACACGGTAGATGTATATGTTTTATAGGTATGAAAAATTATTTAAATAACTCATATTTAATTAGCAATTAATTAATTCTTTCTTTTCATTTTGATGTTGTGGCATTATTTTATAAGGATATAATCTTTTTTAATCGCTGTATTATCTTGTAATTTATTAAATGATGTGTGTGGCTGAAGGAATGAACCTACAGGGATGAATAGGAAATTGGCAGTAACTCTGGTGCTTCCCTGTGGTGACAAAAAACATCATTACAGATATCTTTCTTTCCAGACCACAATTATGTTCCCCTTGATAGATTTGTGAGAAAGCTTTCTAATTAATTATTAGTGACAATGTTGCTACTTTTCCAATATTTTTTATCTTAAGATGTTTAAGCAAACCTGGGTCGCACATTCATTTAAAACTGTATAAAGCTGTTTTAGATATATGTCTGCTATTTTAAAGGAGCAAGCCAGCATAAATAACCTTCATTTTTTTTTTATAGTATTAGAACCTGGTGGTCCTTTTATTCTGTATCTGAACCACATTTATTTCACCTCCAGGGGCCCCACGGCTCTAGAAATACTTAGTGGTGAAGTTACCAATATTACTTCCTAGATTTTATGGTGGATTTAAATTGCCATCCAATAAGAAGCCACAACTGATAATGTAGCGGCTTGCAGCAACTGGCCCAAAATGTGTCCTTTTTTTTTTTTTAACTTGAGTCAGATTTAAACCCTGTAACTTCACAGGTAACTCAGAGTTGGAGAGGTCCCTGGAGCTAAAGATGGTGGTGTCAAACCCCCAATTCCCACTATATATATAATGTGTGGTGAAGACCTACTCTTAATCTCAAACAAGCAGAGCCAGTACAACCAACCTCACACTGAAGAGGCCCACAAGGTCGTGCTGTGGAAGTGCTGTGTGCTGGGTGATAATGGTGAAAGGCAGGGTTGCGGACCTGTCTAAGACATGCAAATGAGCATACAGTAACATTTCCATTTGCATATATATATATATATATATATACACACATAATGGAAATATTACTGTATGCTCATTTGCATGTCTTAGGCCTGGGACATAGTGAGTTGAAGCTCGCTGAGGCGGGCTGAGCCGCGCTGAGCAAATGCACAAAGCCCCTGCATCTGTCATCAGCGAGGCTATAGTTTCCCCCTCTGCATGCGCGCTGATGCGTGCGGAGGCTGAGAAACTTGGAACAGACACCCAAGTTTGAAATTTGCCGCTCGGGGAAGCGGAGGAGCGTTCACGTGACCACTCCCATCCAATGGGAGTGGGGGACTAGCCCCGCCTCCCGCTCTGCCTCCTGGCACGCCTCCACTCCGCCTCTGCTCCACCTCCACCCCGCCTCCGCCCCGCCCCCTGAGCGTGCTCACTACCTCGCCTGCAAGGACAGGAAAAGCACCATTTTCAGCAGGCGAGGCAGAACAGGAGCGCTGCTCAGCGAGCTTCAAGACCACTATGTCCCAGGCCTTAGGTCCGCAACCCCGCCTTTCACCATTATCACCCAGCACACAGTGCTTCCACTGCAGCAAGGGATTCTGGGAAATAACATGCAAATGAGCACACAGTGCCACCTTTGCTTCAAAACCATACAACATGGCCCCATAAGCTTATGCTTGCTGAATTTCACAGCTTTGAGCACAGCCTGGGTTAAGATGCATAGCCAGTAAACCGACAGACAGACAGACAGACAAGACAGACAAGACAGACCAGACAGACCAGACAGACCAAACAGACAGACAGACAGACATTTTGATCTTAATGGGTCTCATCAGTGTGGGGTTGGTTACACTGGCTTTGCCAAATGAAGCTTCGGATAGATTTCACCACACTTAGTTAAGTTATGGTGGGTAAAAAAAGTGACAAAAACCCTTTACAATAAAGCATATAGCAAATGGAAATATTACTGTATGCTCATTTGCTTGTCATAGACAGATCTGCAACCCTGCCTTTCACCATTATCACCCAGCACCCAGTGCTTCCACTGCAGCAAGTGATTCTGGGAAATGACATGCAAATGAGCACACAGTGCCACCCTTTGCTTCAAAACTATATATATATATATATATATATATATATATATATATATATATATATATATATATATATATATATATATATATATATATGTTACATACATTTATATATATAAAAGAAAAAATAGGAGGAGCTGTTCCTTTAAATGGAATGAATTTGTAAGCAACGCTTAGGCTACATTCATTCACATTTCAACACATTGGCCACAAGAACCCATGGTTATATTCATTTCATTAGTTACATTATATGAGCACATTTTCGTTGTGCATAGTTGCACAATATTGTGTTCTTTTTTAATCAATAGATATTCATCTCTAGTTTTATCAATGAATTTAGATGTTATACTGTACTACCCTTGCATTTGCACTACATGTCTTATTTTCTGTAAGGATAGAAATTTTAGGCTCACTTGATTCTTTGCATACAGCTGCGGCCGCCTTTATCCTAATGCGGCCGTAGCGGCGCAACTCTGATAACCGCGGGCAGATGCAGTATATTTTTTTTTCCAGAATATGTTCCGGTATTTTAGCACTCGTAATATTAGTATCCCAGGACATACTTGAAAACGAGAGGTAACTCTCAATGTATTACTTCCTGGTAAAATATTTTTAAAATAAATATTCTTAGCGCTGTCTGCAATACTGCAATACCGTCTAAAAACTCATGTGGGCGTTCGCGAGCTGTTGTCTTCCAAGTCTAATACTGTAGTAGTTCAACCTACGTCAGTACACAGTCTGCGTGTGCGCACGCAGTAATTGTAAATTTGCATATTTATACATGCATATATGTCTCAATTGAACATTGTTGAAACGCATAGGTGTGTACTGTAACAGTGTCACATTTCGGCGTATATAGCGCTCTTCCCTCGCTCGACCCCGCACACACACACAGGATAATGTACTGCACTGCAGTATTTAAACTTCTTATCTACAGTACACCTCTCCCACGCCATTCCTTTGAACGGATGGCTTTCTGGTTTCAATCACATTCCTGTCATCACATTCCTGCGTGTATAACGTTCATTTTTGATTTACTGTATTCTTCTGGTTGATTATTAATGCTCATTGGGGGAAAAAAAGTTCAAGAGTGACCAAAAATAAAAAAATTAAAATTTTCTCGTAATTTTTTATTATTATTTTCTCAACATGAATGAACATGTTTACAGGAGAATCGCTTGACTGTGCATTGATATTTCAAAAACAGAATAAAATACGGCAACATTACTCACCATAGACTTTGCCAATCAGCTGGTGCTGTGCCACTGCAAGTCCCGTATTCTCGATTATACACATAGTTGACAGGTGACAGCGGGGCTACTACACCTGTAGTTGACATCTGATGAGGCTGGAAATCGCTTTGGTACATGCAAGCTTGCTGGAATCTGTACGCGAAATCCGGCTCAGGCTGCAGGTATCCGGGTGGGGACAGACAGCAAGGGTTGCAGGTCACCAGGTTTTCACTGACGGTCGGACCGTTATTGGAAGCTGCCGCTGTTGCTGGCGCATTGCTTGCCAGTGACTGACGTTTCTTAGTTGGTTTTAACATGACCTTTCGCCTTTTGAAGTCTCCATGATCAAAGGTACGGGAAAAATCTGGTGCTACACACCAATACCCTCCAATAACATCGGGATCAATACGAAAAAAACATGGATCGATACATAACTTTTTCCTTATTGCACGCTTCCACACATGAGCATCTGGTGAAAATTTGTATAAGTCATAGTTTTCGATAAAATACTGATAAATTTGACCAACTGTTGCCATCTTATCATCTGTTGCATTAATCGCGGCCCATATTAAATAAGCGTACATTATATCGGGTTTTTGGTACATGGACTGCAGCGGTGCACTCATCTCGGGATTCTCAGGACAATAGAACACCAGACACTGTGCATTTAGTTTTTAATATGAAAAGCCTAAATTGATACATTATTGTAACTTCTTCAGTACCAAGGTCAATTTACAATAGACCACTGTGGTATTTTTTTTAAACACCTGCAAGTCGACACATTACTGAAGCGCATGCGCATTACAATTCATGAATATCTGCCACCTGGCGGATACGCGAAGAATTGCAACCAATTAAATCCGAACCATTATCAATAAACACATCAACCGCGGGTGACGCCGGTATGAATGCAACATGAATGCGGCATGAACGCGGTGAAGTGAGTGGCATTCGGAAAAAATCCCCGAAAAAATTCGGAGATGTCGGAGAATAAAAGGGGCTGCGGCTGTACAAAGTTAGATTTTTCTTTTTTCCAAACTCTTTAAAACTGTTTATTGCAATCTTTTAGACCAGGGGTGCACAAAGTTTTTTTGCGGTGCCCCCCTGTGTCCTGGTCCCAGCGCTCGCGTCCCCCTCTCCAGTGATCCGGTGTCAAATGATGCAGAGGGGCACGTGACATCATGTCACGTGACTCTGGAACGTCATTTGACGAGCTTTACCACGACGACGCATCACGTCACATGACCCCGTGGCGTCATTTGGTTAATCTCTTAAAATTTTATTTAGAGCTCACAGACAGTACTAGTTATTTTAGATTGATGTACAAAAATAGTACCATGCTTGGTTACATGAAAAGAATATTATAATAAACTTACAAAATAGAAATGCAGACAGTTTCAGAAAATAAGGGATAAAACAAAACAGAAAATCTAAATATGTTACTGCATAACAATATGAGATCCTGCAAAGGGGGGTTGAAGAGGAAAATTAGAGAATCCACGTCTTTCAGCGTAAACACCCTTCTATATTGAATTCCAATTTCCTAATACAAATACATGGTTTTTAGCCTAACTTTGCCTCTGTCACAAAGATGAGCTCCACCTTTTCTGGGTGTGTCCTTAATTCACACTCATCATCTCCTGAACATTTATGACGACAAAATTAGTTTTTGACTACAAATCGCTCAGAGTATAAAAGTAACCCATATCATTCTTTCTGTAACCACTAGTATAATGTGACTCACGTTATTGCGTTTGGATTATCGGAATACACGTTTAGACATCTTTTTGGAATGTCAAATTGTAATCTTTGAGAGACAGATATTTTACATATGTAGCTAAGGCAACCTGTCATTTTTTATCTTCATTTAAACAGCTGAACCCACTGGCCCAAATATTCATATCACATTCTTGTGGGACACATTATAAGGTGAATGTGAAAACACAAGCGGGTATGGGGTCACACGAGCGCAGAGACCGTGGAGAAGCTGAGTGTGCGAAACGCATAGGACTATTGAGAGAGGCATATTGGTGGTAGCACAGAGCCAGACAATACACCGCTGATCCCTGTGTTTTGCAGATGCCATGAGAAAGATGGGGAAGGAGAAGGAGCTAAGAGCGGTAGCTTCCATTGTCTGAAGCGTTGCTGCCAGACGTGAAGACAGAGGCAAACACTTGCGAGAATGCGTGATGACACTTCTTGGATTCAGTGCTGGACGGTGATACCAGAGGAACCACCGCATAGACCAGCTGGGATCAGCTGAAGGATTTCTCCACAGTCTCTGCGCTTGCGTGACCCCATACCTGCCGGTGTTTTCTCATGTGGGTGAGTGATATTATATTTTTTACTATTGCAATACAGTTTTCCTTATATAAGCTGTGCTTGTCTGTTTTTTTTTTTTCATTTTTCTTTCTTCTAGGGGAGCGCTGGACATTGGATCTATTCACCCAGATTGAACACGCTGTGTATAATTTTATATTACATCCAGAGAACAGCTTAATTGAGCACAGTTACTTTATGTATGTTATAAGGGAATGATTTTGCACTGTGTAAATCAGTAAATCAAATGAAAAATGGACTTTGTCACCTTGTGGCCATTTCTAGCTCTGGCTCAGGAGGGTGCAATAAAGTTTTACAATGCCTCTTTGAAGATAACACCCAGGGCCTCTGGTAGTTCTGGGTACTGTCACCAGACATCCATAATATAAACATATTGTTCTTTTATGGTTGCATTAACCAATAAAGTTGGCCCATTAATATTGACCAGATTCAACCTCTAGAACAGGCACTTTTAAAGTATCATTTTTATTCCAGTTGACTTTAACTCTTTGTGTACTATATTATTACAATACTGAATATTTTAATGATATTATCATGACTGTGTTGATCTTCCAAAATCCATGTGCAAAAAGATTTACATTTTTCCAAACTATTGCTTTTCACAGTGTTAAAATTCAATAACAATACAGAGGTTCTGACTGATATATACTGTACCTGTTTTTCCTGATCCACATCATACTTCACACAAGATTGGTCAGAGAACTTTTCAAGACTTATGTATCGAAAGGTTGGGCGCGCTATATTATCATAGATATAATATATTAAATGCAGTTTTTCTACATGAAATAAAGTCTCTTTTGTTCTTAATAAATATGGCGAACTCAATAACAATGTTCATGTAAATTACTTTTGTTGTGGTGTTACTTTGCAAGTGTTTATGCTGGCTCAGAAACAAAACAAAAACAAGGTTTTCAGTAACAATGCACTAAACTGCAGAGGTAAATGGTTCCATTCATTTCAATTTCTATTTTTTTAACTTTGAGTTTTCGAAAGAGTTCTCTTTTTTTCAACCAATTAAAATTCCCATGAAGACAGAAAAATGAAGATGAATTATTTTTGTAAAGTAAAAAGATGGGATTATTACGTTTCTCGCCATATAATGATGTGTAGAACAGCTCATGCATTTTACAGCAGTAACTGTTATTTCCCAAAGTACACCTTTCATGTGCCTCCAGCTTTCAAAATGTAGCACATTAAGCAGTCTAGGTATACCATCACCATGTATGTTGTTTCAATTATTGGCAGTTTACTAAAGAATGCACATTTTGAAGACATCATCTGTATTTTACATAGATACATAGCTACAGTTACATAGCAGATGAGGTTGAAAAGAGACATGTGCATAAGGTTCAACCTATGCTAAATTGTAATTGAAGAATACTTTGTACTATATTTGTATTTACAGTATTTTGATCCAGAGAAAGGCAAAAAAAAAAACCACTTAAACATCATCCAATGCTGTCTTATAAGCAGGAAAATAACCATGACACAAATATTGGCAATCAGATTTCTCCCTGATCACCCATTGTAGCTGTCCTTACTGTAAAGACCCCATTTTCTTTGTTGCTGGAGAAATCTCCTTTACTCCAACCTTAATGGATGACCTCGTGTAATTTGGACTGCCCTTGGGATGAATAATTCTTTTGAAAGCTCCCTGCATTATCCCTGAATATATTTGCATATACAGTAGTTATCATATCCCCTCTTAGACACCTCTTTTCTAATGTCAACAAATCTAATTTAGCTAGCCTCTCCTTATAAGTCAGATTTTCCACCCTCCTTATTAATGTGGTGGCTCCACTCTGCAAATTTTCTAGTTCCATAATGTCTTTTTATGGATTGATGCCCAAACGGTACTCCATATTCAAGGTGTAGTCTTACTAATGCTTTATAGAGGGACATAATTATTTTTACTTCCCTTTGATCTATTCCCAGTTTAATGCAAGATAAGATTGTATTTGCCTTTGCAGCTACTACATGATTTTGGACACTATTGCTCATCCTGCTGTCTACAAGCACTCCTAAATCCTTCTCCATCAAGGATTCACCTACTGTAATTTATCCCCATTTAATTGAAAGATCCTTATTTATTTTGTTTCCCAAATGCATAACTTTACATGTAAAGTATCTGTATTAACCTCATCTGCCATTTACATGGCCACATTTTAAGTCTATCCAAGTCCTTCTGGAGAGAAATTACATCCTGCTCTTATTGTACTATCTTACACAATTTAGTGTAATCAATAAAGCTGGAGACTTTACTCTCTATGCCAACCTCAAGGCCATTGATAAATTAGTTAAAAAGTGATGGTCCCAGTACAGATCCACGAGGCCCTCCACTCTAAACTTTATCCAAACCTGAAAAGGTTCAATTTACGACAAATCTCTGTTGTCTATCCCTCAAGAAGTTTTCAATCCAGGTGCAAATGTTTTTACCGAGTCCAATTTGCTTTATTTTTTACATTTACCTCTTCTGCGGTACTATATCAAAAGCCTTTGTAAAATCTAAGTAGGCCATATCATTATCCTGGTCTAAAATCCTACTGACCTCCACTATTGATGTTTGGCTTGAAGCTCTGTAATTCCCTGGTTGTGATTTTGTTCCTTTTTAAAATATAGGCTCCACGTCTGCTGTACACAAATCTTGTGGTACGGAGCCTGTGAAAATGGAGTCTTTGAATATTATATGGTATTACTGAACTTGGCATGCACCCAAGGGTTCTTATGAAGCTATCTGGGCCAGGTCCATTATTTACTTCAATATTATCAAGCCTATGCACTTCTTCCTTAGTTAACCGATTGTTTGTTAATGAAGAGATGGTGGCATCCTCCTGTGGCACTATTATTGCAACTGATTCTTCCCTGGTAAAAACAGAGGCAACAAATTTGTTTAATACTGTACCTCTGCACCTCCTTCTGTCCAATAATTTGCCTGAAAGGGTCCTATATTATATCTGAAAGCGTTCATGCTGAAGATATAAAGGAAACTGTACGATTTATAGTATATTACAGTAAAAATTGTCGGCACGCCATATACAATAGCAGTAATATTATTCAACTAGAGGGATAATTTAGCAATAGCTAATCTTTCACTTCATGCAAAGACTAATTTATTCCAATGTAAAATGAAGGGTGTGATTCTAATTTTTTTTAGCAGAAAAATATGTAGTGGAATTTTTGCATCATCCCTTTAACCTGTACACTGCTACTCACAACAAGTTATGGTGCATGAATATCTGTTGGGAAAGTAAATGAATATGATTACTATCAAGGTTTTTTTTTTTTCCCTACAGTGTACAATGTTCAATTAGCGTTAACTGTATTTAGATCACAACAAACTAATTGCTTGATCTTACTAGTTTTAATTAGGTTAATTGCTTTTTCCATACTAAAACATGACTTTAAATTGTGGTATTATATATATATATATATATATATATATATATATATATATATATATATATATATATATATATATATATATATGCACATGAAGGTCAGTCAGCACACTGTAGTAGAAAAGGTTGTAATAGCAGATGCTAGTCCCATAGAGAATAAGTATGATACGAACCAATCCAAAGACCAGTAAAGAGACAGCAGACCGCACGGGGTTAATCCAAAAATCTATATTCACAACATGAAACACACGTAAGCCAACGTTTCGGTCCCACAGAGAGACCTTCCTCAGGGCCGTGAGGAAGGTCTCTCTGTGGGACCGAAACGTTGGCTTACGTGTATTTCATGTTGTGAATATAGATTTTTGGATTAACCCCGTGCGGTCTGCTGTCTCTTTACTGGTCTTTGGATTGGTTCGTATCATATATATATATGCAAATATAGCTGTATGCTCATCTATATATATATATATATATATATATATATATATATATATATATATATATATAAAAGGGTATCAGTACCATGTCAGCCAAGCTTTAATAATAAAAAATGAATAGACAATACCGTTCTGTGGCTAACAACATGCTTTTATTTGTGCGAGCTTTCGAGATACACGGATTTCTTCTTCCGGCGATGTTACAGTGAATAAAGCAGGCAAGGGGTTTACTCAAAACAGTGCATCTTGGAATGTGACTAGAACTCATCCTTCCTCCCTGTGTAGTGTGCGATTTATGACTAGAGGTGTTAAATAGTCCCTGAATGTGAGTGATGTAAGAGTGTGTGTCTCTGTGTGTGTATGTAAGTATGTAAATATAAATAAATAAAGAGCCCACAGTGTATACAGCGCTTTACAAAAGGTGTGTGTGTGGAGTGCGAGTGTATATCAATGGTGTGGGTATGTGTGAAAATGTGAGAGGGTGTTGCATTACTAAAAGTGTGTGTAGATACTATGTGGTTCCTATTGGTAGATAGGGATGGAATTACATGGAGTATTAGTATGTGTAGGAAACAGCTGTGTGTGCATACATACTGTATAGCTCTGTATTTATAGACATAGCCTTTAGCACTCATGGGAAGAGAGTTCTCTCGTGTCAGTAGTGACATATATATATATATATGAATATATATATATATATATATACACAAAAGGAAAACAACGCTGCTCAAGGTGTGTATATTATATTAATAAATTAAATAATTGTGTGCTAACACAGGAAAACCCGATTCATAAATAGGAAGAATATATGAATATGCAGATGGATTATACAAAGTGCCAATATTGCCAGCAAATATTGATTGGCAATAGGCTGAAAAAATGCTAATAGCTGGGGAGAAAGGCAGCTCTTCCAGGAATAACCTAATCCCAAAGCACATGTGTAGAAAAATAGGAAAAGCGCACACTCCTTATGCGTGTGTGAAGGTGTATAACAATTTATTAAAAATAGGAAAACCTATGTCTACTAGCAGATATAAAATACATAAAAATACATGCAGTTAAAGATATAACAGTATAACAACAGATCAAGCTGTGATCTCCACAATGGGAGGAGGATAATAAAGATGGCCTTGAGGGATCAAAAGTCTCTAGTGCTGAAATTGTGTAATATGTACAGTGTTACGAGTCCGTATACAATCCATGTGTTGGATGAAGATAAATAGAATATATTACCGGTCCGGCAGATGATAGACAAATTCAGTTGCTCATCAGTAGTGCAGATATTACTGGTTCTCCTACTCATGAAGCGTAGAGGCAACTGTGCTGATTCGGGAGTGACGTCAGCTGGGCCTCCGCAAATGATTGGAGTTAAATCGGGAGACCAAGTGTTTAAGTGCAGTCTGCAAACGTTGAAATTATGCAAACCTGATGTCTTGCCAGGATATGTAATATCCACAATTGAACAAATGTACCATGGAGCTCTATGGATTTCCATTCAGCTGGACTGTATTGTTAGTCCATAACACCCTCCACAGGAACAAATCCAGAAAAGAACAGCTCACATCAATCATCTATCTTCAGAAGGGAACTCCTCACACAGCTGATCTGGTCAATGTGATGATGTTTAACCCAGAGGATAGGGGCAAGATGGGTATTGTGTAGTTAGTGCTCAGAGGGGAGCTAGACATTTTGTTTTATTGTTGCTTTGTTTTATGCCTCTAAGAATAAGCCTGCTAACAGATTCTTATGCTTTTGCAGAATCATTTAAGACTATGAGATCAGCTTTCAGAAGTAATTTCCCAATTAGTTCAAGACAAGCCCTACACCAACCTTCTGCCACAGTTAATAGAGAAAGGTAAATCTGATGACTACAATGAACCTATCATAGGGAGAAATAAAGATTGCTACATTTGTTATCTAAGTCTACCAATGCTGAATGTGCCACACTATGGAATATCCTATCATCATCATCATCATCATCATCATCATCATCATCATCATCATCATCATCATCATCATCATCATCTCTAGTACAACAATATTGTTACAATATGAGGGAGGGGGAGCAGAGGGGGAGAGATATTTTGCTAGAGTCTCAAGTTCAATATATATCCCTTCAAACCTCCTTCCAAATAATATAGAGACATCTGTGTTCAAACAAAGTAGCCCATCTGAGATATATGCTAATGGCATATACAAAGTATATGTAAATGACTCACACCCCACACTTCTTTAAATAATATCCATACGAACTAAGACACCCTGTGAGGAATGGTTAATGGGGTACTGATGTAAGGCCCGACAAGATTAGAACCCACAACCTCTGCTATTCCACTCAGTCACTTTTGCAGTGTAAGCTAAACCAGCTGCTGGGTAGCATTACTGGCACAGCATACTTTAGTGCTGCTTACTGCTCACACGTGTAGCCCACTCCCGTCAATTGGCTTAGCTCCCACTAATAGTGCTGCTGTACAGAATAGCAAAATCTGTGTATTCTAATCCTGTTGGGCTTTCCACCTTCCCCATTCCTCACCAGGTGCCTTTGATTTGTCAATATAATTCTTTTGAAAATCCTTTTAGGATGTGTTGGATGTGAGTAATATACATATACAGTACATATACTTTGGATATCTTCCAGGTACCTCTGATGTGCTTTTTTTTTAGCATGTCTCTCCCTCTCATTTTCAGTGATTGAGAAATAATCTGCATTTCTTAGACTGATTTCCAAAATTGTGCGGCTGAAGCGTACTGGCCAATTAGATTCCAGCGAAAATGTTGCCCATTTATAGTTATCAGATCAAATGTAAAGTTTTATTTTGTAAACACTTGAAATGTATTTAATTTTTTCATAAATTAAAAACAAAGTTCGCATAAACACCATTTTATCACTGTCTCAGCTAATTGGGTTTAATTCTTGCAACAACATAATAGTCCGTTTGCAATTAGACACAGCTTAGACATGCTGAGAATAATTAGCATTTACTAAGAGAGTACAAATGATTTGTATGCCCTGTACCAATTCTCTCTGTTAGGGAGACTGAGATTCTCTATTTTCATGGTCTGTGGGGCCTATTACTTAAACTTCTATATTTGCATAGCAAGATCAGGTAAAAAATCATGCAACTTTATGTAATCTGGCGTTTTAACCGTGTCCATTAACTTTTATAGTGCCCTAATGATGAACCTGGTACAGTTAGCCACTTGCTTGTTTTCTAGTGGGTGATTAGGCTGACTGCTGCATTTCAAGTCTTCTGCGACATCCCTTTCCCAGCTATAAAAGGCCAGGGCTCTCACAGAAGACTTGAAGTTGGAGAATATGCAATATCCAATGGCTGAAGATAGAGACAATTTCAAGAGGAACAGATGAAGAAAGAAGAAAATAAGATTTAAGAAATACTTATATATGAAGATGATTCAATTAAAATTAGATTGAGGGCATCAGTCAAGATGAGGCTCCCTCGTTGTCAAGCCATGGAGAGCTGCGGTTTACAACTAGGCCATTGGGCCTATTTCTAGAATTCTATGGGGCCTATGCAGTAAGCAGCAATAAGCCCCTAATCGCCAGCTTCACGCCAAAAGCCTACTGCTATTCAGTAAGCCCCGAGAAGCTGGCGATAAGAGCAGTACCCTGCGGGTATTTTTGCCGGGGAAAAAAACCCGTTGACCGCTCGGCGATAAGCCACTTTTCACTGCTCATCGCCATCTTTTCCAACTCGCTGTAGTCTAGTAGCCCTGATCAGCTTCTCGCAGCTGATCGCCGCTCTAGAATGGCGAATTTCTCTCCAAATAGCGAATTTCTCTCCAAATCGCCTCGGCAAAAAAAGTTAGCAAGAAGGTGGAGATGAGCGGCGAGATGGGACTTAGAAACAATCAGGCCTTTTTCCTACATCAGATTGATGACCGCTAAGGCAATGAAGGGGATAACCACCCGTGCCAGGCTTACTGTGGGTAGCAGGGGTGGGAGAAGGTGGGATTTGGCCCTTGGTGGGTGTTTAGGCCTTGCGGGGGAATTGCGGGTGGACTTAACCCCTTCATTACTTTTAGCGGTTAATACCGCTAAGGTAATGAAGGGTTTAATCCCTCCCGCTACCACCTGGTAGGCCTAAACAGGCATCCTTGGGGCCAATACACCCTTCACCAACCCTCGCTACCACAATAAAATAAAATACTCACAACAGCCCCACTTCCCACCTCCTAGCCCCCCAATAAACCATTACAATATTTCATAAACAACCCACACCCTTTGCTCCCCCCCATAAAACCAATATTTATTATTTTACACACAAGATTAATACCCCAATCCAGCGGGGCCCCCGGTGGTCCTGACGGGTGTCCACAGGCCCCACAGTGCACCCTGGGTGGTGTCCGCAGGTGTCCATGGGCCCCAATGTGGTCCACTGGGGGTTCCCGTGGGTGTCTGGGGGTCCCCGGGTCAACCCCACGGGTGTCTGGGGGCACTCTGGTGGTTCCCACAGGTGCCTGGGACCCTTGGGTGGTCCCCCCAGTACTTCCCCACAAGTATCCCCTGTGGGTCTTTAGGTGGTACCTGTGGGCGTCCGGGGGTCCTCGGGTTGTTCCAGTGGGTCCCCACAGGCCTGTGGTACCAATCCTGTATGTTGACAAATAAAACATGGCACACATTTAAATCAACCCCCCCCACCCCCTTCAAATAGATATAGTACAGTAATGGGCAAAATAACTATTATCCAGATATGGATAATAGATTATTTGACCATTATTAAACACAACATGAGCAAGCATAAATAAAGTAAATAAAAATAGTTGCCCTTAACCCTGGCATTATGAAGGGCATCCTCATCAGCTTACTGTAGGTCCCTGTCCTCCAATGCCAGCAAGAATACATAATAAATACATTCTAATTGCCCCTAGCCCCTTATCACCTTAGCGGTTAATAACCGTTATAGTTATTAAGGGGTTAACCCGCCCTGCCTCACTACTCACCCGGGAGGCCTAAGCACCCACCCCGGACCCATTCATTGGTACATTATATATATATATATATATATATATATATATATATATATATATATATATATATATATATATATATATATATATATATATATGTATATATATATATATATATATATATAATATATATATATATATATATAATATATATATATATATATATATATATATATATATATATATATATATATACAGGACACCTGCAAGCTCATATTGAACCCCCAAAATAACCACAACATATATATAAGCATATAAGTGTCACAGAGGAGTGCTACTGAGCATGGCGATATATATTTAAAACCAGAGACAGAACATGAAACACAGACAGAGCTCAGTGCACATCCAGTGAAACTTATACACTGTACAGTGCCTAAATATATATGTATAGATATGTATCTATAGATCTATGTATATATATATATATATATATATATATATATATATACATACATAGATACATACATGATTGATCATTAAAATCATAACATAGCCAAATTAAAAACATTACATAGCCAAATAAAAAACATTAAACAGCAAAATCAAACACAACACATAGTAAAAACACAGCACATTTGAAAATAAAATACATAACATAGCAAAATAAAACAACATCACATAGCCAAATAAATAAATAACAAATGCCAATAAAACAATTGAATGGCACAGTGGGTAAATTATGCCCATACAATCTGTGCATCATTTAACACTGTACCAGTCAATGGTCAAAATAAAATAATCAGAAACAAAATCCAATGCCATCCAAACAATCAGAAAATAAAAACAAATCAAGAATTAAACAGAAATAAATTACCACCAATTAATTTATCCAATCCAAAACAAATGCGATAATTCTCAATTAAAACACCAAAACCAAACCATTATGAAATAAATGAAAGCTCAAAGTAAGTACCCAGCATCACATAAAATCTAACTACCAAAAAAAGCCACTATTAAAAAGCAAGCAACCCCCCTGAAATAAACTATTGAAAGCACCACTAAAAATTACATCTTACTAAATAAAAATTAAATTACCCAAACATTTCTAAACAAACAAGCAAACTACATTTAAAATACATAAAAACAAGCATTTGCACAAACAACCATTGATTGTCCCCTTTATGTATTATGTATATCCATAGACACATACATAAATACAGTGGCAATGAATGTGCATAAAAAAAATCAATCACAATAAAAAATAAAAACCTGTAAAAGAAAAAAAACATACATTCCATATTTTTACTTACCTTTAGATGTCTTCACCCTCCGGACACCGCATGCTCTTGAACCAATCCACGATCAGGAACCAGGTTAAAAAAAATCTAAAGTCTTTTTCTTCTTTCTTTTTCTTCTTCTGTTATTTGTAATCCATCTTCTGGGTTCTTCATCTGTATCTTCTGGAGGTACGCCCTTGTCCTCCTCTAGGAGGAGGAGGTCTTTTCTCCTCTGCTTCTTGGTGTAAAATGAGGTGGCATAGGCTTTTATAGGCCTATGACGTCACATTTTCTGCAAATGGTTCCCACAGGCCTGATCGGCCAGTGAAAACCATGTGCTTTTCGTTTTGTTTTTTTTGGTGACGTCATGTAAAGGAAATGAAGCCAGCCAATCAGAATGGCTGTGCTTCATTTCCCTTAAACATGGCGTCATCAAAAGCAAGATGGTCGGCATTACATGATACTTGAGCCAATCAGATCGTGGGAACTGTAGTAGACCATGTGACCGAGTTTTTGTGAGAAAGGATGTGACATCATCCAAAGGGAGTCCCCAGGGCCCAGAGACGACCTGGGAACAACCGGAGATGACCAATCCGTTCAGAATTTCTTTCCTCTATTGTGGATTTTTGTTATTATTTGATTTCATGATTGTGCATCACCCATCTAGTTTTTCTAATTGGGTTATTTAAATACGTGGGACTATAGTGTCCTGAGTTTGTTTGGGCAATATTTTTGGGGGTATTTATTTTAAATCTCTGGCTACCTTAGTGACCATGAAGAAATTCATAATGCATGCCTAAATTGCCACTATGGCATCCATTTTGGTTAATACATAGATCTTGAATAAAGGTCTGGTTCAGGGTATTCACTTTGGCTTCCTATTGCTGAGGCAAAATACTGTAGGAAGCCAAAGTAGCCCACTTCAGAACCATAGACAAGGCCAAAATACATTTCTGTGACCCGTTGTTAGGCACTGGAAGCACTTAACTCAGGTATAGCTGTGACCTAAACTTAACCATCTTTAAGGCCCTCGTTCATTGTAACGGCCTGCTGTAGATATGCATTGAGGTGGTTCACACATATTTTGCATGTTATGAACATTAATGGACACTAAAGTTAATGCCAGTCCATCTTAACAGTAAAACAGACCTTAATGCTGCATTAGTGAGCTTTGAAGATACCGGTTAGCCCTTAACGAGATGTTAACTTAAACTAACATTTCATTAAATCACTAATAGAGCTTTGTGGTTCTGCCCCATAGTGGGAAAAGCCTAAAGTTAAAAATACCTCCTTGCTAGCCAAACAAGATGGCAAGGTCCTCAATATGTCAGACTGCCCCCACCAAGTGACTCTATCCCACTAATTATATACAGGGAAAGAGGTTTAAGATGATTCAGAGCACTGAACTCTCCTCTGGGTTCGACATCCCTGAGGTCCCACTGGAGAAGAATGAAGCCCCACGATACATAAGGAAATAGGTGAACACCATGATGCAGGCATTGCAGAAGTCCCACATGAGACTACAACGGCTACCCGTCACCCTCCCATGACAACAAACTATGTAACAACACCACTTAGCGGGCATCGCACAAATATGTGCGAGGAAGTGAAGCGGCTACACTAGGAGACCCGTGGATTGGAGGAAAGCCAAACACTAGATAAGCTCCATGATGCACCATGCTCTGACATGCATTGGTACTTGCACCGCTGCAAATAGACAGCATCACCCTAATAGCTCCCTACTATTTTAGGAACAAGAAGACTTTGTACCTCTGACACCACCATGTAGTTACAGGGGAGCTGAATTACTCTACTCGCATTTTCAATGGCACTTCCACGGTAGGTGAGCCCTTTAGACACAGCACCCCAGAAATCCCCAGATGAGCAGATACATTTGCAGCAGCACAGCCAAGGAGAAGCATATTCTTTTGCACAGATTTAATCTAAAGAGAACATTGCTATTAGCTGGAAACATGAACCCACAATGTGAACTTTGATGAGTTGACGGGCAAGAGAGTTCTCCCTAGTAATCTCAGGACAGAAATAATTTATTTTACTCAGTTGTATTCTCGGCTAATTTAGCATAAGTCATAAAAAATTCGGGACACTCTAAAAGCACTGCTCTTCATGCCAAGGTTTGTGGGATGGAGGGTAACTATTATATAGATAGAGAGATGTGCCTAAAGGAGGCACCAAAGATCCCTTCTAGGAGGCGCACAGCAAACCTTTATAATATAATTTGGTCAGGGGTGAATTGATATATACATAAAATAAAAAAGGTTTATTAAATAACTTCGTTAAAATCGTGTTGTGTAGTGTGATGTGTATGACACAGATAAAAATAGACTGGTTAGGTCTATAGTACTACTCTGTTATCCTAGTCACTACCAGTAGTGAACAATGCTAAAGTGATGGTTTCACACAGGTTGCACTCATATGAGAGCTTATCAGGATGTAAAGTGTTGCTGCTTACAGCTGATTCCTAAGTCCAAACTTAATAGTGTACATCCGTTGTTATCGGTGCTAAACTAGACTTTGTAGACCTGAATCGGCAGGGGATAACTGCTGGCAGCGGATAGCCCGTAAGTAAGGCTCTCAATGGGCTAAAAACTGTACTAGTGTCATTAACGTGGACCCTGTTGGGTTCTGAAGGCAAAACACACAGCCAAAGAGGGTAAGTGAAATTAGCTGTTCTAGTGTTTAACCTCTTCGCACATATATAGTTACTGCCAGATATTGTTTAAATGAATCAGATACCCAGCTGCATATAGTTAAGTGCTGGATCTTAGGCAGGGAATGTGTATATGTTCTTCCTAAGAGGCTCCACTAGAGACGGATCAGGTATTTATTATGCAGTATGGGGTATTCCCCTCTGTGTATCATCACCTATCTGTAGTGTGCAATTACACTCCAGTGCTGGCAGAGTTCACGATGTCACACTGTACAGGACAAGCTTGCTACAAATAATGTTACTTTGTCACAAAAGGGGCAGAGTTTGAACAGGTAAGGTATAGATCTCTGCTGAGAAAGTTTCTAGGTCTGAACCCAGTATAGTTTCGTTGGAGTAGTCCAACGAAACTATACTGGGTTCAGACCTAGAAACTTTCTCAGCAGAGATCTATACCTTACCTGTTCAAACTCTGCCCCTTTTGTGACAAAGTAACATTATTTGTAGCAAGCTTGTCCTGTACAGTGTGACATCGTGAACTCTGCCAGCACTGGAGTGTAATTGCACACTACAGATAGGTGATGATACACAGAGGGGAATACCCCATACTGCATAATAAATACCTGATCCGTCTCTAGTGGAGCCTCTTAGGAAGAACATATACACATTCCCTGCCTAAGATCCAGCACTTAACTATATGCAGCTGGGTATCTGATTCATTTAAACAATATCTGGCAGTAACTATATATGTGCGAAGAGGTTAAACACTAGAACAGCTAATTTCACTTACCCTCTTTGGCTGTGTGTTTTGCCTTCAGAACCCAACAGGGTCCACGTTAATGACACTAGTACAGTTTTTAGCCCATTGAGAGCCTTACTTACGGGCTATCCGCTGCCAGCAGTTATCCCCTGCCTATTCAGGTCTACAAAGTCTAGTTTAGCACCGATAACAACGGATGTACACTATTAAGTTTGGACTTAGGAATCAGCTGTAAGCAGCAACACTTTACATCCTGATAAGCTCTCATATGAGTGCAACCTGTGTGAAACCATCACTTTAGCATTGTTCACTACTGGTAGTGACTAGGATAACAGAGTAGTACTATAGACCTAACCAGTCTATTTTTATCTGTGTCATACACATCACACTACACAACACGATTTTAACGAAGTTATTTAATAAACCTTTTTTATTTTATGTATATATCAATTCACCCCTGACCAAATTATATTATAAAGGTTTGCTGTGCGCCTCCTAGAAGGGATCTTTGGTGCCTCCTTTAGGCACATCTCTCTATCTCGATACCCACACTCCCTTGGCAGCACGCTAACAACATCTAGGGGTTTCTGAGCGAGGTTCCTCTCTACAGTACTCGTAACTATTATATACACTTAAATTTGATTATTGTTCTACAGTTTTATTGATTCTAAGTTTTTTCTAAATTGTTGCCTTTCAAAATTGATAATGCTGTATGTTATCAAAAAAAGGAATTTTACGTATGTATTTTATTAAAAAATCTCTAACGAATAACAATTATCTTATATTTTTTATATATAGAATATTTTACAATAGTCACCACCACAAAAATATCTTGTTGGGGCACATGTGTAGTAAACTAGTTTGGATTAAAATTGATAAATAAAAACACTGCTGTATGTAAATATTTTTTTTTTTAAATATAAAGAGTACTTTAGCGAGGTGCTAGCAGGTTTGACTACTGGGGTTCCACTTCATTTTCTTCCCTACGTTGCACTGTCTGACTGTTCGGCTCTGCCCCTTCCACAATACAACTTTCAGTACTTTGGCAACCCAACACATTTCGTGCCTATTGACTCCACGTCAGGAGTTAAAGCATAGAAGCAGCATTGGTCAAAGGAGAAACCTGTTTGCCATTACTGGAGTAGGAAGGGATTTTTTCCCCTTATGAGACTTTTTTGCCAAAAAAAAGTTTCACTGGCATTATATTGTTTTCCTTCTTCTGGATAAATATAACTATAAATATAGGAAGTTTATTTTGCATCTAATTGCCATGTTACCACGTAAGGATACAACTATACAATTGATATTTTTGCATGATTGTACACAAAAGCCCATATTTATATAAAATCATATCAATTGTTTTTAATTTGTAGTTCAAGTTTTAACACACATTTTTCATGATGTACCATTCTAAAAAGTCCTTAATAGCATAGAAATTAGGGTGGGAGGGGAAAGAGTGCCAGAATTCATGAAACTGAATCGATTAAAAACCTTCAGCTTGAGGGGAGGCGGAGCTACACCGAGGTGAATGGAGTCCTGATCCCAGAGCTCCTCACCCGTCGGCATTCTTAAACATAATAAAAGCGGCAATTTCAATCACTCCCCGGTTCACTATACAGCAAAAGTTTTATAAACCTGCAGAGATGGCCTCAGGCAGAACTGCCCGCACCAAAAGCCAGCCAGTTTCTACATATTTCAAGCGGAAAGCAGTGCCCCCAGCAGATAACCCGGAGGCAGATCCCTTCACGGAAGATGAAGGAGATGAAGAAGTGGTTCGCAGAAAGGACTTAAGAAAGGACTTAAAAGAATTCTGTTCACATATGAAAAAGTTTTTCAAATCTGAACTTTGGGCCCTCAGGAAAGACATTGATGCCCTGGGTGAAAGAACTGACACTCTTGAAACAAAGGCTGATGAATCAATGGCTGCCATCTCCCATACACAAGAACAAATATCCTCTCTGACTGACAAAGTTAAGTTCCTGGAGGATAAAGCAGAAGACGCAGAGAATCGTGACAGGAGATGCAACATTAGATTACGTGGAGTGCCAGAAAGCATCAATAACCCAGAAGATTTCACCCACAGGTGGCTAGAGCACCTCTTCCCGGACAAACAGGAGGCAGAGTTAAGGCTAGACCGCTGCCACAGAGCTCTCCGTGGGAAACCGCAGAGCGGGGACCCCCCCAGGGATATTGTCACCAGATTTCACCACTTCCGCACAAAGGAAGAAGTGTGCAGAATTGCCCAAGAGGCCAGGTCACTGGAGTTTGAAGGAGTTAAGCTTCAGGTATACCAAGACCTAGCCCCAGCTACCCTTTTGAAGAGAAAAGCCCTGGCCCCCACCACACGTGTAATGAGAGACAACAACATTAAATATAGGTGGCTGTTTCCCTGTGCCCTTCTTAGCATCAAGAACGGAGTAGCCCATACACTAAAGAATCCGGAGGATGGGGAGAGTTTCCTAACCAAATTAGGCATCCCCAGAACCACCCGAAGCACACCGGGTTCCCCATTACCAAACCCCCCTTCCACATCTACAAGCCCCTCCTGGTCCAAAGTGGGAACCAACAAACCTAAAGGGATGACTGCCCCTGAGGCATCAGGATCAGAATAAACCAGCTTCCCTGATTTCTGATACAAATACTGAACTGTTGGCGCAGAATACCCCTCCCCGCCGCTGTCCCGACCTACCTACGCTCTCAAAATCCTGATCGCCGCCTGGAGCTGAGCCGCACACCACCTTCGAGCGGCAGCCATCTTTCCCTGGTCCGGCGCGGGAGCTGCAGTGAGGATGGCGCGAAACCAGGTATGACGTCGCCGTCGCGCTGCTCCCTCTCGCGGGATCAGAGTTCCCTTGAGTGATCAGACGCCACCACCAAGATGGCTGCCGCTGGATGCCACTGACGTCACCGAGGACTCGCGAGATTCGAGTCTCCTTAAGGGATCCGACGCCACCACCAAGATGGCTGCCGCTGACGTCATCGAGGTCTCGCGAGATCGGAGTTTCCTTAAGAGATCCGACGCCACCACCAAGATGGCCGCCGCTGGATGCCGCTGACGTCATCGAGGACCCGGATGCAGGAAGAGCCCAAGCTGAAAGGAGGAAGCCGGATGCCAGACGAGCAGAGAGAAGAAGAAATTCAACATAGCGGCATTCTCCCCAGTATCCACCTCACTTACACCTACACTGTACACCACACACTAACAAACTAATAAACTAATAATCTAATACATTACATAGTTATATACATATGAGTGTATATGGGTGTATGTATATATGTGTTCGTATATAAGTATGAGTGCGTGGGTATGTATGCATTTGTACATATGTATGTATATGTATATGTATGAGTATATATGTTTATGTATATGTGCGTATGTATGTATGTATGTGTGCACGTGTATGTTTATGCATATGTATATATGTGTGTATATATGAGTATATGTGTTTATATATATGTGCGTGTGTATGTATATGTGCACATATGTGTTTATATGTATGTGTGAGTATATATATACCTGTGTATGTGTGTATGTGTGCATGTATGGATATGTATATATATATGTATGTACATGAGCGTATATATGCGTTTATATGTCTGTATGTGTATGTATGTGTGAGTATATATGTATATGTGTAGGTGTGCCTATGTATGAATATATATGTACAGATGTATGTATATATGTGTGTTTGTATGATCGGGGATATGTGTGATGTGTGTGATGTATATATGTGGATATGTATGTACGTATGTATGTGTGCATATAAGAGTGCATTTATGCACATATATATGTATAGATATATACTTTGATTCTGGCTCATCACCACAATATAGCCGAAACATCTGGCTTTTACCTAGCAGGGAGAGATCCGAGGAGGCACACTCTCTCTTCGACTGCATCGCAGATGGGTTGGGAATCTCTTCAGGAACTATACTCCCCAAGGCTTTCAAAATATATAATCCAATCCTTAACTCATTACTTACACAATAACTACATTTTCTATTGCAGGAAATTTTACTATCTGTACTGATCCCACAATAAGCAGCTATCACTATATTCAGTCCTTAGGTGTCCTCCCTCACATTCGTTCCCCCATACTTTAGTATGTATACACATGTTTGTTTATCCAGCGGTAGGTTTATGTATACTTAGGCGGAGCCAGATGACAGACAATATACTTTAATACATTCTCCAGTTACCTAGGCTACTCTCCCAATCGGGATTAATCATAGCTGTAGGAGGTCTGGGCTCAAAGACTCTGGCGGGATCTGGGTGGTTTTCGCAATACGCTTTATACTCACCTACAGAAAGAGCCAAAATTCTGTACTTACAGTTCACAGTTTAGGGTATATAATCTGTTTAATACCTGTTTAATATGTTCGAGCTATTTGCCGCAAGTTTGATTTGTTTTTCCAATAGAGGAGTGCCGGCGGGCCCAGCCTCGTCGTGGCATATGCCTTCTCTAACCTGGTCCCCTAGTTTACGGGACCAACCTCAAGACCTAGGGAGATCTGACTCCATTTTTGGAGGCAGGCTCATCCAGGTGATGAGACCTGAAGTCCCTCCCTCTAGGCGCAGGAGCCGTCCTCGGGGGCCCCCGAGGCGAGCTCTTGTCTTCCCTTTTTCCCCCTACCTTTTTTTACTTTGCATATGTTGCACATTACTTAATTTATTTTGCTCTTTCCCCCATGTAGCTTTCCCAGTATGTTCAACCTCTCCCCACCCCCTCCCCCCCCCAACCACACTCCTAAGACTCAAGGATCCAAGGGTCACGCTCCAGACGCGGGCAGAAAAAGACAAAGCTAAGACCACTTCGGGCATTGATAACAGTAAGTACCCATCATACGACACATCGTACCTCCTCCCTATTGCACAATGGCATTAAACTTAATCTCACACAACGTTAAAGGCTTTAATAGCCCAATTAAAAGAAGACTAGCCTTCTCTGATTATAGACGAAAACAGGCTGAAATATTGCTCCTCCAGGAGACACACTTTAGTAAAAACAATACACCTAATTTCCTAGACAGGGGCTTCTCCCAGTTCTATACAGCTTCGGCGCCCACCAAAAAAGGCGGTGTAGCTATAATCTTTAGCAATAAAACTCCATTCGTAGCCAAAACAGTGAAAAAAGACGCGGAAGGACGTTTTCTAATCCTTGTAGGTACTATACACGAACAACATATCACCTTAGCATCCTTATATGCCCCATGTGTACAAGATGCTGCATTCTTCAATAAATTTTACCGAATTCTGCGCTCAATATCCCAAGGCAGCATAATCCTCGCAGGTGATTTCAATATAGTAATACAAGCTTCCCTAGATAGATCAGGGGGAAAGGACTCAGACAACAAAAAAGCTCACTCCTCCCTACTTAAAAACCTAAAAGACAACCAATTAGTGGACATTTGGAGAGAGACACATCCGACGAGTAAGGATTATACTTTTTACTCCCATCCACACACAACATATAGCAGAATCGACTACTTCTTCATTTCGGGTCAACTGGTCCCTATGGTCGCTCGTTCTGAGATCCATGATATTTCATGGTCCGACCATGCACCTATAGAGCTACGGTGCACTAAAATTCAGGCCTTTAGACCAGGGGCGAACTGGAAACTAAATGAATCAATCCTAAAGATACCCGCACTCTGTGATGCTATAGGTCAAGATATTGATCAATTCTTTAAACTTAACACAGGCTCTGTGGAATCCCATATTACTCTTTGGGAAGCTCACAAAGCTACACTGAGGGGTCTACTAATCAGCATCACCGCTAAAAGAAAACGGGAGAGAGACGCTAAAATTATTATTCTCCAAGACAAACTCCACTCTCTACTAGTATCTCACAAGTCTCACCCAAACAAACAAACAAACACTTCAGACATTAAAAGATACCAAAATTGAACTAAACATGTTATTAACTTCCAGGGCCGACAACTCACTAAGCTGGTCAAAGAGGAAGTTTTATGAAAAAGCTAACAGGCCGGATACGATGCTAGCCCGTGCGCTAAAAGATAGACAATCTAAGTTTAATATCCAAGCTTTACGCTTAAAATCTGACATCCACACATCCAACCCCCAAAAGATAGTAGAAGAATTTGGCTCTTTCTATGGCTCCTTATATGATGGGAAGAAAGTGGCACATAACAGCAAAACGAGCAAGGCTCTAAGAGATTTCTTAGCCAGCTCAAAACTAGAGAGATTAACAGAGAGCGAAAGCAACAAGCTGTGTACTGACTTCACATTGGAAGAAGTGTCACAGGCTATCAAAGAACTCAAATCTTCAAAGGCACCAGGTCCGGATGGCTTTTCAGGGCTCTACTATAAGAAATTCTCAGAATTACTTGCCCCAAGGCTGCTCCACATGTTCAACGCTATCTTAGCGGGAGCCCCAATCCCCGGAGATATGCTGCGGGCGTCTATATCTCTCATACATAAGCCTGGGAAAGATCCGTTGCATTGTACAAGTTATAGACCTATATCATTAATCAATACGGATATCAAATTATTCGCTAAACTCCTGGCCAACAGATTGAGTACAATCCTACCCAGACTAATACACCCAGATCAAGTCGGCTTCATAAAAGGAAGGCAGGCAGCGGATAATACCCGACGATTTATTGATCTGCTAGAATTGGCAAATAAAAATAACACCCAAAGTATGCTATTAAGTCTGGATGCAGAAAAAGCCTTTGATAGGATTGACTGGCCATATCTTAAGGAAACGCTCGCAGCATTTGGATTCGGGGATCAGGTGAGCAGAGAAATTATGTCTCTATACTCAGGCCCAACAGCCAAGGTTATACATCAGGGTTTCCCCTCTCTCCCATTCCAGATTCAGAGCGGCACGAGACAGGGGTGCCCTTTATCCCCTCTCCTGTTTGCCCTATGTATTGAACCTCTGGCGGCACACATCCGAGACAACCCAGATATCTCAGGGTTAAACGTATATTCACAAACTCATAAGGCGGCCCTGTACGCAGATGATATCTTATTAATAATTTCAAAGCCCCTCACTTCCCTCCCAAACCTATTTGACCTACTTGACAGATTTTCCAAAGTCTCTGGATTCAAAATCAACCAATCCAAATCAGAAGCTCTAAACATTAATCTCCCTAGTCACACCGAGAAATTGTTAAAGCTCAACTTCCAGTTTAATTGGCAAAAGAAATCCATAAAATACCTAGGTATTCAAATTACAAAAAACGCTAAAAATATCTATTCCGCAAATTATCCCAACCTAATTCGTTCCTTAAAAAAAGACCTCTCCAGATGGGCCTCCAAGCAAATTTCATGGATAGGTAGGATACATAGCATCAAAATGAACCTACTACCCCGTATCCTATACCTCTTCCAAACCCTGCCAGTGCCACTCAGACTGAAGGATATACTCTCACTTCAGTCTGAAATATCCAAATTCATCTGGAAGGGGAAAAAACCGAGAGTCAATAAAATAAATATGAAAAGATCTGTGTTAGCGGGAGGCTTGGCGGTACCCTGCCTGTTATCGTATTATAAAGCGGCTCAATTAAGTCATATTATACAATGGCACTCCGACCCTAAATTGAAAAGATGGGTGGAGTTGGAAGGTGCTGCTAGTTCCCCATTGGACCTTAGCAGTTTAATTTGGCTACCTAAAAACTCAAGAAAACACATAGATCTGCCGCTCACCTCAATGACTAACTCGTTGTCGATCTGGGAAGCTTCCAAAATTAAGAACTCTCTTACATCAGTTAACTCCCTAATGTCCCCCATATGGAATAATCTGAGGTTCGCACCTGGTCTAATAGGCAGTAATTGTTCAGTATGGAGATCAAAAGGATACAATAGGATCAAGGACCTGGAGGGTTTTGATCTTAAAATTAAAACATTCGAACACATCAGATCAGAACAAAATATCCCCCACTCAGAATTCTTTAAATATCTCCAGATAAGAGCATTCTACAACAAATTGGCCCCATACCCCCCCCTGACTAAATTCGAAAAGCTCTGTCGGGCAGAAACCGACACTAAGGGACTTATATCAATGATATATAAAGAAGTAGTCGATCTCTCAGCATCACACCAACACACCCCTGCTTTTAGAAACCAATGGGAGACGGACCTAGGAGAGATTCTAGAGGAGGACGATTGGAACACCATATTTTTAGCCACAGCCAAAAGCTCTATTTGCACCACACTAAAGGAGAACGCATATAAAGTACTCATGAGGTGGTACCTCACCCCACTCAAATTATCTAAGTTCGTGCCAGGTTCCTCCCCCCTATGCCCCAAACAGTGCGGAGGAACGGACGACTTGTTACATATGCTGTGGTCTTGCCCACGAATAGCCCAAATATGGGACAAGATTAGAAATTGGATACAGAGGATTTTTGACCTCACTATTCCCCCAGACCCTTGGCTGTTCCTCCTGAACAGACCTCTAAAAGATCTAACAAAATCCCAAAATAAATTAATTTCTCATTTTGCAATTGCAACGAGGTGTGAGATCGCAGCACTATGGAAACGCCCCGACATACCAAACATCCCAAAGATTCGGAATCGATTATGGTTTATCTGCCAGATGGAAAAGTTAACGAGTCTGGTTAACGACACTGGTGACAATTATCTAAACGTCTGGCTGCCTTGGTTAGCACAGACAGACATCCCCGGGGTTGAGCATAACACAATTTGGCATTGATAATGGTAGATGCGTTCTCCTGTAGGAGTGAGCGATTTCAAAGATCCCGTTCTATCTTATATACTTCAACACTCAGGCACCAGCTTACTCATTCTACGACTGACAACTGGAGTATCTCTCGTGACCCGGCGATACCAACATCTAGTAATCAGTTACCTCCCTTCCCTATCCCCCCTGCCATTTCCTAACCCTCCTCCCCCTTCCCCACCTCCCCCCCCCCTTTTTTTTTTTTTCCCCTCTTTTCCCGCAACCCCGGTTCAACCCCATTTTCCACGGCTCAGTAGGGCGCGAAAAGTCGTGGAACCCCCACTTTATATACAGCACAATGTTTCAAAGATTGTATTTATTTTACTACGATGCACAAAGTAACTATGTAATGTATGTTTTATTGTATTTCTTACGCAAAAAAATATTTCAATAAAATACAAGTTATAAAAAAAAAAAAAAACCTTCAGCTTGTTAAGTATTAGGGAAGAGAAGGGCCAGAGGGAGCTCCAGCAGCCATATGCCCAGGAATGCAGAAGACTACACTCTTGACAGGCTGAGAGTATTGGAGCATTTACTATGCAGAAGTTATTAGCCCAAGGCTTAAAATAAGATGCAAAAAACAGAGGGGGGTAAGGACTAGTTGTTAGTAGGCAGAAGTTACTAGCCCAAGGCTTAAAATAATAATGGTGGTTATTATAAAAATAGTGAAATGCACAGCCATGTTTCTCTGAAATGTAAGAGCCTATTATAGACAGTATCAGCAAGAATTTCCCTGTGCGACTATGTGTGCTACATAATGTATCTATTCTATGTGTGCAATTTGACAAGCACTATATAATGTAATATGTTGCGATTTTGATTTGTGGCTTAATATTTGAACTTAGATGTTAACGATTTGTGTTGATTATTACATCTCATGTCATTATTTCAACCAAAATAGTTATATTGTATTTATTTTGTTGTTTTATAGAATTCCATTTTAATATGATAAATGTAAAGGGTTGATAAACAAAACAGAATATTGAATCTTGCCTTAAAGTTTAATTTTCAAATAATTTTATTTATATTAATTAATAAAGAAAATTACAATAAAGATAATTACCACAGTATGGTTATGCAACATTATTTGCAGTATTTACATTAGTTTTTTTTACCATAAACCTAAAAGGTAATTAAACATACTACTTTATGCAGTTAAAAGTGATTTAAGGGATATTAAGGTTTTTTATTTTGTAATAATGTCACTTTATTAAATGAAAGCCTTTTATATTATATTAGGTTGATTAGATTGCTTTTTTCTGAATTTGCCAAAAAGCAGGGAATGTTCTATAAAATGGAATGTGTTTCTAATCTTTATAATAGGTTTTGTTTGAAAATGTAATATTGAATAATATAATAAATTGTTACCAATATGCTGTATTGACATTTTCAACTATGTCCCTATTAAGTGTATGAATGCAATCGTAAGATCAAGAGGAAGAAAAAGAAATATATACTGTAACTTTGATGCAGTAAATGAAATGAAACAAAGTTGACAAATTCATCACCATTAGTAGAGATTCACCTAAATCCGAATCCAATGTGGATTGGCCAGTTCCTTTGAGTCACATATTTCTGCAGATAAATTTTAAAAGGCAGATTCATTTTCTTTTCCTATTACTGAAAATCCATCCAATGGATTTTGGAACCTGCTAACCAAATTCGAATCTGTATCCAAATCCATCAAATGGCATTATAAATGAGGGATGAGGAGTATATGCAGCAGGCCATGCAGGAAGTGGGAGTGTCACTATTTAGACCTCCAGTTTCGATTTTTGTTGAATCCGAGTTCGGATTCAATATAAATCCGAGATTTCGAGCTCCATGGAAAGATTTGAAAGAGTCCAAAAGGGCTTAAGTGGAAGAAATCCTGTTTCGGATTTCAGCATGAGGATCGGATTTGGCATGAAAAGCCCGGCAAAATCCGTGTACAGATTCTGGCAGGTTTGCCTACCTCTTACCATTAGCAATGTTTCAGTAGTTATTCAATATGCAAGTATCATCCTTTTTAGCCTTACAGTTAAGAAACAAGATATTACAAATACTATGCATAACGCTTTGTCAAAAAAAGTTATGTTGAAGCCATTTCAGTTTTAGCATTTCTACTATTAGTTTTCAACTGAGAAATAAAGGAGGTTGGAAGGAAACCATATCTAGACTGATGCAATTTAGATATGAAAATTGTATCTTAATTATTTGAAGTTAACATTATAACTTTGCATGATTTCTGCCAGGTGATCTAGGACTAAATATTCATAATCTATTGAAATGATGCATCTATTATTATTTTTCTTACTACTGTATCTAAGGTTCAACTTACATTGCTGACATCAATATGTAACTACTAAAAAATATGCATGAAGATGGAATCATCTACTCACTGCTTTAGTGCACAGAATGTTATTTTTTATTTAGAAAAATGTTTTACCAGGAAGTAATACATTGAGAGTTACCTCTCGTTTTCAAGTATGTCCTGGGCACCGAATTACAGCTGCAACTGCCGGTTGTAAACTAATTGCCTTGAGAATTCTGCACTTACTGTAGACCCATCCCACGTTACGAGATTCCTGCAGCATGCTGTGAGATTCCTGCAGCCAGACTAATGGCCCATCGGATTAACACAGCAGGGTCCCTGCATTTGAATGGGACTCACGCTGTGTGAATTCTACCGGGCTATGAGTTCCATTCAAATGCAGGGACCCCTGCTGTGTTAATCTGATGGGCCATTACAGCCTGCTGTGGATATCTCATGAGTTACTGCGAGATGGTCACAGATTTTTCTTGGCAAGTGGTCTAAACCGGCAGTTGCATCTGTATAAAAATACATGGTTACATTAAAAGTACAGAGGTTATACAGTCAATTCACAGACATTTCATGGACAGATAGTTGGAAATTGGGTACAGGGGATAAAAGGGCTGGTGAGTTTCAGATTGAAATAGAGAAGCTTTAACATCACCAAACATCAGCAAACGGCTCGTGCACTTTAGCTACGCCAAAGGCTGTCCAGCTTTGGGGCGATGCAGATGCACACTGAAGGGGTTTAGATTGAATGCAGCTGTGAATTCAAAGTCCTTTGTCCTCTGGCTTATTAACATTCCAGTGGGTGGGGTTGATGTTCCACATAGTACAAGCAAATGTTAACCCTTAACACGCTGGTCCTGTGCAGAGGGGAGTAGCTCTTGGGGAACCCCATCAGGTGTCCACCTTTGGGGCGACGCAGAGGTACACTGAAGGGGTTCAGATTGAATACAACTGTGAATTCAATGTCCAAAGTCTAGAATGATCATGTGATGTCTATTGTGTGATCACTTTCTGTTCTACAATGTGGAAAATAAAAGAACATGGTGAAAAATACCTCAAGAGGTCACAAAAGGTTTGTTTTCACTTTTTAATATAACGTAACCATTATTTGTACTGTACTATTCATACTGTATGCATGTTAAATGTTACTGTACTAATGTGACCAGAATTATTGACTGTGTTCCTGCAATAGAAACCCTCTATAACTTCAGCAATATCGCAATGATGTAAAGGTTATTTTTAACCAATGCACTTTCAGTGAAAGTCAATTTTTTGAAGTGAAACTTCTTTAGTGGCACCTATTCTGATAGAGTAAAACGGGAGAGTTGGGGGCGAAATGTGAAACGGAAGTGACGTCACGGCTCCCCCTCCCCCTGCCGCCACACGCCTGCTGTGACATGCGGCGGCGGCGGCGATAGCCGCCGGCGCCGCTCCTAATGGCCGCAGCTTCCCCCACACACCCGCTGTGACATGCGGCGCCGGCGGCGATAGCCGCCGGCGCCGCTCCTAACGGCCGCCGTTACCCCCATACGTCCGCTGCCATGGGTGTAGCAAGATGGCTGCCGCAGAGCTTCCGGTGCTTTTGACTGAAAGGTGTAGCAAGAAGGCAGGCGCGGGGATTTTAAATCAGTCACTGGTGTGGGCCAAGTGGACTCAGTGAGCAGCTGCTCAGCATCTCTCCTCCCTCCGCTTCCCCTTCCCTGTGTCCCGCTGACTGAATAACACCCTCAGAAGCGTCCTCATCTCACCCGGGGGCGGCGCTCATCATCATGGGGACGGCTGTGACGTCACGCAAAATAAGGCGGGCTCTGTCACTCCATAGCGAGTGGAACTGCTCCAGTAACGGGAAGGGGGGGGAGTTGAGTGCGCAGCACCATCAGAAGGGGCATCGCTGCAGCGCTCCCCTCCGAGCCGGCTCGAGCTAACTATGACGCGCTGCCCCCCTCCCCCCCTGCCTCCATGCCGCGATCTGGTAGAAATGGGGTGGAGGGAGAGAGGAGATTGCTGAAAGGTGCTGGGGACAGGAAAAGGTGCTGGGGGCAGGATAAGGGTGCTGCAGAGAAAGGATAAGGGTGCTGGGGGGAGGACAAGTGTGCTGGGGGGGGGAGACTGCTGAAAGGTGCTGGGGACAGGAAAATGTGCTGGGGGCAGGATAAGGGTGCTGCAGAGAAAGGATAAGGGTGCTGGGGGGAGGACAAGTGTGCTGGGGGGGGGGAGACTGCTGAAAGGTGCTGGGGACAGGAAAAGGTGCTGGGGGCAGGATAAGGGTGCTGCAGAGAAAGGATAAGGGTGCTGGGGGGAGGACAAGTGTGCTGGGGGGGGAGACTGCTGAAAGGTGCTGGGGACAGGAAAAGGTGCTGGGGGCAGGATAAGGGTGCTGCAGAGAAAGGATAAGGGTGCTGGGGGGAGGACAAGTGTGCTGGGGGGGGGGGGAGACTGCTGAAAGGTGCTGGGGACAGGAAAATGTGCTGGGGGCAGGATAAGGGTGCTGCAGAGAAAGGATAAGGGTGCTGGGGGGAGGACAAGTGTGCTGGGGGGGGGGAGACTGCTGAAAGGTGCTGGGGACAGGAAAATGTGCTGGGGGCAGGATAAGGGTGCTGCAGAGAAAGGATAAGTGTGCTGGGGGGAGGACAAGTGTGCTGGGGGGGTTGCAGGACACAGACAGACATACATTGACTGACACACTGACACACTGACACACATACACACACACACACACACACACACACACTGACTGACACACATACACACACACACACACACACACACACACACACACACACTGACTGACACACATACACACACACACACACACTGACTGACACACATACACACACACACACATACACACTGACACACACACACACACACCCGCACACACGAGGAATTCACACTTAGTGCAAATAGCTAATACAGGCGATGTGTGCAGAGCACGCGCATTCTAAGTCAAATTTATTTGCGTTTTGTCAATGAAATTGTATTTTGATTTTTAATTAAAACATCACCAACACAAATACAATTTCTGTGACAAAAGTCAAAGAAGTTTCACTTACTATGCGCGTGCACAGCACACACAGCTTTTTTAACATTGATTCAAGTATTAGGGCCCTAATGCACCTGTATCTATTTTTCTATTAATATATATTAATATATATATATATATATATATATATATATATATATATATATATATATATATATATATATATATATATATATATATATAAATGTCTGCAGATTTCTAAAGTTTTAAGTAAAGGAAGCTCTGGTGCATTAAGCCGAAAGCTGGCATTGAGTTCAGGTTGGATAATTTATAATCAGGTCAGGATGGAGAATATTTAAGGGGAATATTACCTGCAGTCCAGAAATGACTGGAGAAGTGAACAATACAGTTATATCAGGAGAAAGTAGTTGGTCAATTTGGTATAGTGATGGAGGAGTGTACAAAACAGAGTAATTGCTGAGCACACAAAAAGGAGAAACAAACAAAAGAATAAACAACAGAATAAAGATCAGTAGTCCAACCTGAATGATTTAGGGATAATATCAAGCAAACAAAACGTGCACACTATATACAATGATGTTTAAGATGTGATTATTGTAACCGTATGGAAACGTCACTCTCTCTATCCAATACAAACTCCTCTCTCCTGGCCCATATCCAATATTTTAATACACCCTGGATTACTCAAAAGCCTTGCATTATTTACTGAATGTTGGTGGGGAACTCTGAAAACCAGCACACTAACCACCGTTCATTCTAATGGCAAAAACCACACATTTACAACTTGCAAACAACTACTCAAATTTCTATTTATACTGTTACTCTCTTTAGCAGGTGATATTGAACTTAGCCCAGGCCCCCCTTTTTTAACTCTGTCCCATACCCCTGAGAATGCCCCTTTCAAATTCCAAAAAGGACTATCTGTCACCCATATACAGTATATATATATATATCCGTAGTCTGTTGACCAAACTGGATGAACTAAGGGCATGTGCCTTATGCATAAGCCCAAAGCCATCATTCTCACAGAAACATGGCTAAATCCTAAAACCCTTGATGCAAATATCGCCATTCAGAGATACTCCATATCTAGGAAAGATAGGTCAAAGAGATGAGGAGGGGTGTTATTTTATATTGAATGCACCTTACATATTACGCTGCTAAATTGCACCCCAAGCCCACCTTCCTTTGAAATACTAGTTGGGGAAATGTGCCTCCCCTTCTCTAAGCCTGTTCTTATTGCTGGAATCAACCACCCCCCTAAAGCCCAACTGCAATCACTGACTGATATCACCCAGTTTCTTGGCTCAATTTCCTCTCTGAAGGAGAAGAGTGAGCTGTTAGTTCTTGGGGATTTCAACTACAATTGGCTTGACCCTAAAACAAAAACATCCAGGTACAACACCAGTCACTTACCCTAATCCAACTAATTTCCCAACCCACACAGACAAACCTGAAATCTCACAACCATTCCTTGCTGGACTGGATTCTCTCATCTAGTCCTAGCAGAATCCAATCCTCTGATATCCTACCTGCAGGGCTGCTGACAGATTTCCCGGGGCCCAGGAGTAGAGTTACATCCGCCCCCCCCCGCAGTCCCCCCACGTGTTGGCAGTATTGTGAGCCTCCCCCCATTTCACACCTCACAAGCTCCATCTATTTCCCCCTCTTCCCATGTCTTTGTCTCCGCTCTGTCTCACTCCCTCTTCCTCACCCACCCCCCTCCCACCTTGCATGTATTTATCTCCCCTGCATCTCACTCTTAATTCCTCTTTTTCTCACTCACTCCCTCCCTCGCCCCCCCTCTCCTCTCACTCGCCCCCACCTTCCGTCAATTACCCCACTCGCACACAATCCCACCCACAATATACATACCAAACCCACCAATACATATTAAAAAGACCCCACTCCCCCCTATTCCATATAAAAAGACCCCCACTCCCCCAAATACATATAAAAAGACCCCCATTCCCCCCAAATACATATAAAAAGACCCCCATTCCCCCAAATACATATAAAAAGACTCCAATTCCCCCAAATACATATAAAAAGATCCCCCATGCCCACCAATACATATAAAAAGATCTCCCACTCGCCCAATACATATAAAAAGACTCCCACCACCCAAAACATATAATAACATCCCCCACTCCGCCCAAATACATATAAAAAGTAGACTTACCTTGGGGATGGTCAGATGGGGTCTGGTGGCTTCAGGGGTCTGGATGCCGATACTGAAAATTGGGCACCAGCTCTCCCTCAGCTGCAGGCCTCCTCACTCTGTGTCCTATGCCGAGCTTCCAAAGTCAGCACACACCAGTAGCTTAGGCCCAGCTTACTTTCAGCGAGCTGACATCAGAGGTGACCGTTGTGTGCCGCCAGATGTAGGAAGCTCAGCATGGGACACAAAGTGAGGAAGAGGCCTGCATCTGATGGAGAGCCGGAGCCCGGCCGCGACCGGCACGCGGGCCTGGCCAGAGGTCGGGGCCAACTTGCAGTGCCGTTCGCCGGGCCGTCCACAGTCACTTGGCCCAGGTTACTTGTCACTTCTGTCCCCCCTGTTGGCGGCCCTGCCTACCTGACACTTTGAGTGACCATGCAATAGTGTACTGTGTAAGGAAAATCACACCACCCCAATCAAGCCCTAAAGTGCTACTCACTAGAAAATCTAGAAACTTTAACCCACAACAGTTTCTGGCTGATCTTACCAACTGCCCTTGGTACAGAATCAACTTCAAACCTGATCCTGATACTGTGCTCGACTATCTCATGCTCCACTATGCAGAATAAGAGTACAGGGCCCACCTTCTGTGGGTTACAGCCGACCTTATAGCGCTCTACCTTTTTAGGGATGCTTTGTGGAAAACCTACAAGTAACTGACACTACCAAGGCTCTTAATAACTACAGATGCCTGTGAAATATATGCACAAGGCAAACAAGACATGAAAAAGCCCAATATTACTCTGACAATCTTCACCAGAATGCATCAAATCCAGCACATTTCTGGAAGGTCATCAACAATATATTCCTGCCTTTTAGCCATCAACAACCATGTAATATCACTAAGGATAATATAACTCTGGCAAATCCCACTGACATTGCAAATGCATTCAATGAATACTTTGTGGGGTGTGCTACTAACTTATTAGCAAAACGCAACCTGAACTTCAAACATGAAGCTCAATCTGGGAGTACCCCTTTAGCCCCACCCTCTCCCAACAACGCCCAAAATGTTCAATTTGTCCCAGTATCTGAAGAGGAGATTATACAAGCGCTCCTCAAATTAAAACTAAGCAGCCAATATTGGCCTGACCTACTACAATCTAAGTTCCTACGACTTGGTGACCCAGCCATTGCCAAACCGCTTGCCTCCCTAAATCCTGATTCCTGAATTTGATCTATGTTGGAAAGGAGGATATTATCTATCCCAGACTGCACATCTCAGCACTTTTCTATTGCTGTGATGCCGCCTTTACTATTTATATTTGCTATGGCTCACTTATTTTCAAATTATGCACTTCTATCTACCAGCCTCATGTCTCCAACTCTATTCATATATCTCCATCTCTCCTTTCTTCGTCACTTCTCAGTTCACATGAACTACCTTCTTACCTGTGCCCTCTGTCACTACACAGCTATACCCCCTGACTAAAACACCACCCTACAAATCATCCTCACACATTCTCTTTCTATCTATGCTTCTTCTTGCTCCTTGGAATATCTCTCCCAATCCTGGTCCCTGCCTTTTTTCTACATGCTCTCGACCTCGCCTGCCAAATGCAACTTTTAATCCTTCTGGTGTCAACACCCCAACCTCACACGCATCCCCTGCCACCCTCCCTCCTCTCTCCCTTTCTCCTGTGCCCTTTGGAATGCTTGCTCTCTTTCTAACAAGTACCTCTCTGTGAATGATTTCTTTCTCTCTCACTCTCTGCTCCTATTTGCTATAATTGAGACCTGTCTCACTCAGTCTGACTCTGCTCTGGAAGCTGCCCTCTCTTATGGTGGCCTTTCTTTCTCCCACACTCTGCGCCCTGGTGGCAGAGGTGGAGGCATGGGGCTCCTCCTCACCTCTGTCTGCTGTTATTGAACCCTTTCTATTCCTCCCTCTCTTGCTTTCCCTCTTTTGAGGCTCACACTGTCCAGCTCTTCTCTCCTCTTCCTGTCCACGTGGCAGTCATCTATCGCCCACCTACCTCTACTCATCCGCCTTCTGCCTTTCTCTCTCACATTGAATCCTGGCTCTCTTTCTTTCTCTCCCCAGACTCCTCTGTTCTTCTCCTTGGGGACTTCAACTGCAACATTGACCCCTCTCTCCCTCAGGCTTCCCGCTTTCTCTCTCTAAGCTCTTCGTTTGGCTTTCAACAGTGGACTGCAGCCAGCACCCACAAGGATGGCCACTACCTAGAACTGGTTTAAAAACTTTTCTCTCTCTGTTTTCTCCATTTCCCCCTTTCCTCATCTCATTTTCTCTCTCTCACTCTTCTCCCCTTCTCCATCTCCATCTACCCCTTGTTTCTGCAGAAACCTGTGCTCTATTAACCTATCAGCCGTTGATTCAAATTTACGCTCCTCCCTCTCCTATCTCAGTTCTGCTCCAGACCCTGACAACCCGGTGAGGAACTACAACTCTGCCTTATCCTCCTCTGTTGATCTACATGCCCCACTTTCTCTCTGCCGCCCTGGCCCTTTCAACCCCAGACCCTGCTGTGTTCTTCCACTTTTTCCTCTGAACGCCTCTGGAGGAAATCTCATAGTCTCGCAAACTTCCTTCACTACATATTTATGCTATCCTGTTTCAACTTTGCCCTCTCTCAGGCTAAACAAGCCTACTTTTCTTCACTAATCAACACACACAAGTCTAACCCACACCATCTCTTCCTGTCTTTGACTCTCTACTCAATCCACCCTCAGCTGCCTCTTCTTCTTCCTTTAAGTCACCTCAGGATTTTGCTGACTATTTTAAGGAAAAAGTGGTATCCATACGTCAGAACATCCCCTCTGTTTCCTCCTCCCATCCTACACCACTTCCTAACGCTCATCCTCCCTTCCTTGATTCTTTTTCCACTGTTTCAGAGGAGGATGTGTCACTGATGATCTCCTCTTCTCCCTCTACCTCTTGCCCTCTTAACCCCATTCCCTCCCATCTCCTAAAACCTCTTTCTCCTACATAATCCCTACACTAACACATATTTTTAACTCCTCCCTCTACTCTAGTACCTCCTTCAAACATGCAACAGTTATACCATTACTCAAAAACAGCAAGTTTGACCCTACCTGTCTTTCTAACTATCGACCTGTCTCCCTCCTACCTTTTGCCTCTAAACTCTTTGAACGTCTTCTATTCTCTCGCTTGCTCCACTTTCTCAACACCTATTCTCTCCTAGATCCTCTACAATCTGGCTTCCACACTGCTCACTCGACTGAAATACCCTTCAATAAAATAACTAATGACCTCCATGCTGCCAAAGTCATTACACTCTGCTCATATTACTCGACCTCTCTGCAGCATTTGACACCGTAGACCACCCTCTTCTCCTTCACATTCTCCATACTCTTGGTATTCATAACAAAGCTCTATCCTGCATCTCCTCCTACCCCTCCCATCATACGTTCAGTGTCTCTTTTGCTAACACCTCCTCCTCTATCGATCTCTCTGTGGGGTACCCCAGGGCTCTATCCTGGGACCTCTTCTCTTTTCTCTGCACACACTTTCTCTAGGTGACCTAATCACATCTCTTGGGTTTAAATATCACCTCTATGCTGACGATACACAAATGTAGTTTTCAATCCCGGACCTTACACCTGCTGTACAGACCAAAGTTTCTGAATGTCTCTCGACGATATCATCCTGGATGGCCCTACGCCGACATAAACTTAACATGACAAAAACAGAGCTCTTAATACTTCCTCCCAAACTGGCCCTACAACCTCCTTCGATATTACTGCTGAAGTACTATAATTCACCCAGTAGCCCAAGCACGCTGCCTAGGTGTCACACTCGACTCCTCTCTCACATTCTCCTCTCACATTCAAAACGTATCTAAAACCTGTCGCTTTTTCCTCCACAATATTATAAAGATACGCCCTTTCCTCTATTGCTTGACTGCTAAAACTCAGATTCAGGCCCTCATTCTCTCCCGTCTCAAATACTGTAACCTCCTTCTGTGCGGCCTTCCTGCTTCTCACCTGTCTCCCCTACAATCTATCCTAAATGCTGCTGCCAGAATCACTCTACTCTTTCCTAAATCTGTCTCAGCGTCTCCCCTGCTGAAAGCAGTCTCCTGGCTTCCGATCAAATCCCGCATCTCGCACTCAATTCTCCTCCTCACTTTTAAAGCTTTACACTCTTATACCCCTCCTTACATATCAGCCCCAATTTCTCGCTATGCACCATCTTGACTCTTGTGTTCTGCTCAGGGATGTCTTCTCTCTAACCCCTTTGTATCTAAAGGCCTCTCCTGCCTTAAACCTTTCTCACTCACTGACATAAAGCTTGCCCCCCTGCAGATGCAGGGAAAAGGGAGACCAAAAAGCGCACCAGCACAAACGGAGCAGGAAGAAACCAGAACAAAAAAATGATTAAAAGGGCACTTTAATGTGGCAAAAGACCCATCCAATGCATTTCGAACGTCGCAGCGTTCTTTTTCAAGGATAAAACACAATGTGATAACATCCATTATATACCCTCTTACCTGTGGGCCATTTCGCGCCAAAAATCAGAACCTGATGACGTCATAACAGAGCGACTCAGTGCCGATCTAAGGGCAAAAGGAAGTACCAAAGGCAGTGTGGCCATTTTGGATGTGGGCAAACATAGGAACACAATAACAAAGCTTTATTGACCATTCCAGCAGAACAAAATACATTGCTGCTAACTGGACAAGCATATTTAAACGAAATAAAGCTATATTAAACTAAACTAATGCTTAATAAAGGGTACTATTATATCAAGGAAAAACATGAACAAGGTGGATTAAAAAAACTAGCTGTGTTGCAACTAAGTTATACCCCTCCTTACATATCAGCCCCAATTTCTCGCTATGCACCATCTTGACTCTTGTGTTCTGCTCAGGGATGTCTTCTCTCTAACCCCTTTGTATCTAAAGGCCTCTCCTGCCTTAAACCTTTCTCACTCACTGACATAAAGCTTGCCCCCCTGCAGATGCACTTACCAGAATGCCCTTCTACTATCTCTGTACGTTTTTCCTACCTACCAATTAGATTGTAAGCTCTTCGGAGCAGGGACTCCTCTTCTGAAATGTTACTTTGATGTCTGAAGCACTTATTCCCATGATCTGTTATTTGTATTATTTGTTATTTATATGATTGTCACGTGTATTACTACTGTATGTACATTAATGGCACTATATAAATAAAGACATACAATACAATACAATCAACTCTATTCTGACTGCAGGCCATATCCCTAAGACCTGGAAAACTGCCAGAGCTGTCAAAATCTTCAAAAGTGGGGACAAAAACACTGTCTCAAACTGCAGTCCAATCTCTCTTCTCTCAATACTATCCAAAGCCATGGAAAAATGTGTTCACTTCCAATTAAGCGATTACTATATCACAACACATTTCCCTAGCCAATTCCAATCTAGCATTCACACTAAACACTCCACAGTAACTAGCCTCCTAAAAGTTTGCAAAGAGATCCAGTGTGGAATGGAAGTGGAACAACTTAATGGTTCAAAATTCCAAGATTTTACAAAGGCTTTTAATACTGTTCATGCTATCTTGCTAAACAGACTTCAGGGCTCTAGAACATGCTCTAAATTGGTTTCATTCCTACCTATCAGGTAGATTCCAGCATGTGTCTATCTCTGGCACTAACTCCAACCCCTTGGATATCACCTGTGGTTTCCTGCAAGGCTCTGTTCTGTGGCCCCTACTCTTCTTAGTATTCATCAATGATCTTCCTAGAGCTTGTAAGGGAGATTCAATACACATGCATACAGATCACACAATCCTATATGCAAACAGCCATAGCCTCTCCGACCTTGAACTTGAAAATTGAATTTCCCGAAACAAACTGTTTTTAAACACTGACAAAGACTGTAACAATGGTATTTGGGACCAAGGCTAAATTTCTAAAGCATCAATGACAGAGCTTCAGTTCAGAACCAGATTTAATACCCTCCTATCCCCTGTTATTAGTTTTAAATACTTGGGCATATTGTTTGACTCCCATTTAACATTTGGGTTGCACATTGACACCCTGACATCCAAAACCTATGTCAAACTAGGTGTACTTTATAGGAACAAATACTCCCTAAGATCGCTGGTCAGAAAGCGCATCACACAGTAGACGCTAATCCCAATGATATTCTATGGGGACATAGTATATGGTACAGCACCCCAATCTCACCTTAGCAAACTAGACACCCTCTACAATTCAATATGCTGCTTTGTCCTCCAATGTAACTACAACACACATCACTGCGAAATGCTCAAAGAACAAGATTGATCATCAATTGAGTCTAGGCACAAAGTTCATCTTTGCTGTCTTGCCTTCAAATACTTTCTGGGCATGCTACCCGCCTATCTGAACAAGCTCCTCACCCATACCACATGCAGCACATACAGTATCATCTGTGATCTAACTCCAAATGATTGTTCGCGGTCACAAGGTTCAACAAATGATCCGTTCGCACCTCCTTCTCTTACTTCACATCTAGAGCAATCTACCTGAGACTCTCAAAGCCACCACCAGTCTAAATTCTTTGAAAACTAAAGCTGTCTCACATTTTAATCTGGTCTGTAACTATTTCATACGCCTAAAAGATAAAATATGTTAAACTGTTCATGCAATGTCTTTATACTTACAGTAATGTATAACCTGTTTGTAACCAAGTATTTGACCCTAGCCTGGTTTTCTGTATTTGTCTACAAATGGGGTTATCTAAGAGCAGCCTGTTCTAGGATTATGGGATGATTAAACCATAACCCAACACAACCATTTATAGTAAATTTACAAACAGGGTATGCACAGAAATAGCCGTTCTACCAGAACTCCACCTTCAAAGGGATTGTAAAATTACCCCAATCAGATGCACCAAGGTGACATAAAGTTAATTTTACATTTTTCTTTTTATATTTGCTAAATACTCTATGAGATATTTGGTATACGATACAGTTCATAAGAAGGTGAAATATATATTTTTAACCGGTGGGTTCCGATGTTGAAATTAATACCAAATATGACAGGTTGACATAGCTGCACATGTCAGATATCTGTTTGACTCAAATTTAGGAGTATGTCTGTCAAGATAATTTTTTTTGTCTGTGGCAAACTCACCGAAAAATATGAAGTGGCTGTGATAAAAAGGGCCCAGGGACTAGCATAATAAAGATCCTTTACTGGGGATCATCCGGCCACAAGACCCCGGAGCTTCCTCATTTTAATATACCCAGTAGCCCTGCATAACCTGTAACTGTAATCTTTTCATTCCTGTGTGTTCCTGTACCTAAACATAAACATATGATTGTGCACATAGCCAAGCTCTCTGGACATACAAGGCTGAGAAACCCATTGTGCAGCCCGCATGTCTGGAGAACTGGCTAATGCTGGAACTGGAGGAGGAGGACTGGTGCAGGGAACAAATAGAGAGTGACTGGGAATCGGACCAGGTGGCCACCTGCCCTTAAAGCAGAACATTTGGCTGTTCCCCCAGACATCCCAGTGCCAAGCTCAGCGAGGGATATCCTACCGGCTAGGGATGCCATTGACAAGCTCACACTGGAAGGCACTGCTCCCATTGGCCCATATCAAATTATCCTCCCTGCCCTATAACTTGCCTCTGTCTTGCCTCCAGCCCTGATTGGCCAATGCAGGCAAGCCCTCGCGTCCTGATTGCTTCCCGTGCACTATCTGCACTGTGATTGGACAAAGCCCGTCTGCCATGATTTCCTATGTCAGCGGGGGATATCTATGTAAGGGGATCAGAGTTCCAGGTATCATTCTGATCCTGTTGTTGGAGGTGGACTAAATGGTGTACTCCGTGGCTGTTCTTTGCACACACCTGAAAATGAGGCTGGGAGCCTCTTCAAGCGGGAGATTTAAAAGTACTTCTGTGCTGTGGGACTGTGAGTTGCCAGAGAAACAGTTTAACATAGACAGCAGAAGTAGAGTGCAGAACTTTTGAGCGGTGAATTTGAAAGTGCTCAGCTGCGTATTGCACCAGAGATGTCTGGGCAGTCTCTACCCTATATGCGTTTCACTTGTTTCACGGCTTCCTCAGATAGAACCCATGAAGAAGCCATAAAACGAACAAAACATGTAGGTTCTTTTGGAAACTTTAATCCACCGTACCTTTAACTCAGTATGCGGACATCCAGGAGCCATGCATTTCTGGATACAGAGAGACAGACCGGGGAAGCCGTGCACCCAGAGGACGTGCAGCTGTGACTCGACCGGAGTTAGGTTGGAGTGCACATCAAGCCACTCACTGCAATTTACCAGTGGGGAAAGTGTGACTGTTTGTAAACGCCTGCGCTCACCATGAACTTGGACGCGGAGGTGTGCGGAGCAGTAGGTAAGGAGGGAACACGCCGCAAGGGACATGTCCCCCGATTTCTTACGCTGTTATCCTTTCCCATCTGTGTTGTGTGTAATTTTCAAGTAAAACATTAATGCACTATTTCTATTTCTATTTGTTTGACTATTGCGTTCCTACTGTATATATTTTTTTCTTCGTATGAGGTTCTTTAAAGGATCATTTGTCATCTTTAACTTGCCCAAAGAAAAGAAATTGCTGTGTGAGACCAAGGCCTATTTGATCTTCAGTAACTATTGCACCAGTTTTGTTCACACTATTATTCACTATTCACCCAGTTTGCGGCGTGGATACCTATTGCTTGCACAGTGTTTCCAAACTATAGTGCCCCAATCGGCACTATCGCAGTTTAACAAATAACCCCCATCTTCTACCTCCTGTCTCATCAGCAACACATATCATGTTACCAGAAAGCTGCTGGCTTCACTGAGACAAGTATCTAGAAACACACTACCCTCTTCCCCCCACAAGGCCTTGTTTCCATCCTCAACTTACTTTTAGATTGCACTTTACTCTGCCCTCTTTACCTTCTGCACCAGTATTGTATATGTTAATGTAATTTTATCATTATGTTCTATCACTCCCCATTGTACTGCACTGGCAGAATATGTTGACGCCTCATGAATAAATAAGAAGAAAATCTGACTCAAATGAAAGGTTTTTAATTAGTCAGAGTACTTTTTTATAGCCAATCATTAAAATACATTTGCAAACTTAAAACACAAGTAACTGAATACTTGCATGTAAAATTCAACTTGGAAATGTGACAATAGACTATTAACAACTAAAATATCCATCTTCTTACCAAGACAAATATTTCCCTCATATATGACAAACGTTTAAGATATAATTCACATAACATCTCATAACAGTATACAGCATAAGGTGATTTGTATACCATGGCGTTACTAGAAATAGCAGCACGGCTGTTTATCCAAATACTGGTTGCAGCACTAAGCTGATTGTCTAGCTTGAATTCTGATAATGATCTAATTAAAGTAGAACTTGTATTTACTTGTATACAGTCTCTGAGTGACGAGGGGTATATTGGTTACAATTTTACAATTATTTGAAGCCTACGTAATAAATAAATATATTTTATTATGTTTATACTTGTCCATAGTTTAACAAACATTTCAGTCACTAAGACCGAATGTACAGTATGAATCTTATAGCTGCTTTATCTTAATTTTGGTACTAATATAAGTTAGACTGCTTGTTTAAACAGAATTGATTTTGCTTTCTATTCAGTGTACACAAAGCAGTGTCAAGTCAATTACAGTAGATGGGTAAAATTATATTCTTCTCATTTCTAAGGGGAACAGAACTGACATCTTTAAAAATATGAGGAGCAATTCACATTATTTGTATTTTTTTTTACACCCAGGCAGTGATGGGAATTAGAATTGCCTTTGTCCCTTTGCAAATTTAGAAGCCAGACACTAGCATTAGAGATAGGAAAAATGCTCCAACTTTTACCTACAGTATATGGTTATTTGCCATACTTTATACAGTACTGTAACTGTGCAAAATATTTACCAGTTCTCATAAAATGTAAAGAGAAAGATAGTGGGAGGTGAGGACATTGACAGCGTCTTCTTGCACCTCAGATGGTGGACAAACTACTTACCAGAAGAACAAACAAAACGGTTTGCTATTCTATCTATCTGTAAAATGCTATTATAAGCCCCCTATTACCTCCCCCCCCCACCCTTCCACCCGCAGGAGATAGGATGTACATGATACGCATATTACTGACAGTCTCTATACACTCTCCCTGACAGGATTGGGACCTGCTCACAGAGTGCTAGTTCCGGTGTTACATTGACTCTCAGGATCTTCTTCATGGGATGACCTTGACAGTGGAGTGGATGTGGATGTGGATGTAGATGTGGATGTAGATGGTGGATGGGTGCAGGCAAAAAAGAAGAGAGGACACCAGGAACTTTTGAACAGGATGGTGTTTATTGGGTTGCAGCACATATTTCAAGGAGTACATCCTATCATCAGAACAGATCCCTGCCCTGGCAGCTCTCACCCTTCCTGGATAGAACTGGACTGAGCTGAGCACATTGTCCCTTCCCCCAGGGGGAAGACTGGAACATCCTAGTACATGGCTAGGCTAAAACTGGAACACACCTCACCCCCTATGGGGTAAGGCAGGAACACACCAGCACCAAGACTAGGGCTGGAACAGAACTGGGGAGATTAATCCCTTATCCCCAGTATCTGGGTAGGCCTAGCTGACATCACGGCCTCACACCATAGTCAACCACCCCCTCTGGTTACATGTGACTCTAACTACCACTAGGTCTGCACCTGCATATTACAACTTAGGCTGGGGCCATGTGACTCTAACTACCATTAGGTCTGCACCTGCATATTACAACGTAGGCTGGGGCCATGGTGCCTTCTCCTGTGCAGAGGCGCGCGGAGGCTGTGGGAAAGCGGGTGCTTTTCCTGGCCATACTGGACAGGCCATGGGGTTGTGTTCCTGGGGGCATTCCTAGTGACATCACAGGGCTGATTCGCCCTCATTGGGCAAACCGCTCACGTAATCTGTCTGTCGCACTGAGAAATCAGTTCAACTGACTTCTCACGCAACACGCGCCCCCTCCTGCTTCCACGTGGACGCGCCCGCATGCCGCATAGAAGTAAACACTGCCTTAAGGCAGTCTGTTCGCTCAATGTGCGGACGCCTCTGCAATGTCCGCAGTACCATGCCCCAGCCTTAGTGTCTCTCTTGGGAGACAGCTCACATGCAGGCCATGAGTAAGAGGGTTTAACCCTAGTACTGCTGGATGATACTAAACAGACAGCACATAGGGCAAATAATTTTAGTAGCCAGGGGCTATATGGCTACACTATTTATTTTTTCTTGCTTTAAACCAGGAGAATAAAGCAGAATACCCTCCAATTAAAGGTACATACTGTATATACTGTACTGTATTTGCTGGTTGTTTTGAAGTATTGAAAAAAAAATGTAGAACACGGAATGGAAAGATAAAAGAAACTGAATTAATTAATGTATTTGTTCTGTTCTATCCCTTGTTGCTGTTACTCTTATCTGTTGGTCTTTTATTTTTACGTTGTGTCTCAAGTCCTGTTTCCTCAAATACTTGTAATTTAAATCATCCATTGCGTTTTATTCCTCCACATGCTTATTACTAGTGATCTTTTACAACTTTCTTTTACATCAGGACATACTGTATATTGGCGTGATTGCAACATTTACAAGGCCTTTCTATCATGTGGCGTCTGAGACCCTTCAATAACGAACGTCAGCTCTATTTGCCCTTGGGAAAGTCATTTAATTTCACTTGTCTTGGAATCAATACTTTTTTTTTTGTAAACCTATCACAGGAAAAATCTATTGTTACTGTATTGTCCTGCTACTTATAGTAAAGCAAACATAACCTGCTATATAAAAAAATAAACAAAAAATATATAACTTTGTGGTTTCTTCCTTAGTGTCAAGTCTATGGGAGTATATATCTAAGCAACCTATCTATAAAATGAATTAAAAGGAGAAAAGAATCAGAACACTATTTACCAGAAAATAAATCTTATTGAAGTAATGTTCTTTGCTCTTATTGATAAATCAGGAGTACTCATTTTTTTAACTCCACTTTTGCCATGTGTGTCATTATAGGGGATATTTACTAACATCTGAGACTTTCAACCAATGGCAGTTAAAGCGAAATTGTGGTGTTATTGCTCAGTATTGGAGCTTGGTGAATCTCGGCCAATGCACTGTATTTTTCCCAAGAAAAGTGTACTTGGATGCATTGCAGTGAACAGTTTCTTACATATCATAAATAGCCAGAGGTTTACTTCATCTGGTGCATTTTTGGAGGAGAAACAAGGAAGAATAAATGACACACAGAGACAAGTGATGTGATGCATCCTATTAATGTGCACCAGGAGAATTCTCCCTCACTCATCCTTGTGACACCCTATCACTGCAAGCTGGAACATATACTGCAATATTGGGGAACGTTCCGTGATATATTGAGTTTGAATAATGTTTTTCTGATTTTTGCTGTTTGGGGTAGATTCACAGAAGATTTTTTAATGTTACGTTATCGCCATTTAGCATATCAATATCTGTAATGCGTATCCCCTTAGCGCTACGATGTCCTCGCACTCACCTGAAAAATAGCGGATCAATACATTTTACTGGACGTCTTGCTCTTATACAAATCATATGGTAATGAACAGTTTACATAACAACCGAGATCCTCAGACCTCTGTTCATGTTAGCACATGGGAATAACGCTGTGGTATTCAAGTCATGCCCATTAGAGTGTATGTGTGTATGTGTGTATGTGTATATGTGTGTATGTGTGTATGTGTGTATGTGTGTATGTGTGTATGTGTGTATGTGTGTATATCCAGATAGATTGTTCTAGAATCAGCTTCCTCTGGAGTAGCAGTTGGAGAGGGCCTCACTGTAAGTTATGTAGATATGTTTAGGTGCATGCACTAGTCACGTGAAGTAAGGATGTCCTGTCATCTTTTTTGTTTTCAGTTAAGTGTCCTTTACATATAGAGCCCATACTGATGACTACAGATTGGTCTCTGACCAGAAAAGGAGCAGGCAAGTGCTCAGCAGGGAGTTCTTAGAATAGAAACATCTGAGCATAGTTGGATCGGGTCGACCGGAGGGTGAATAGTGGTTCCCCGACCCAACAGGTATGGATGAGGTAGGCAGTGCACAGAGTGACAGGATACTGATCCCTGAAGATAGTGTACGCCAACCAACAGGTCATCAATAAACTCCCGATCTGATAAGTATAGAGACAGACTGCCTTCCACAGTAAAGGGAATACGGATCCCCCAGCCTGAAGGCACAAGATACAGAGCATTGAGGAAGCTATACAAGAGACTTCCAATCTAAAATTACTAAAGGACCCAAGCATAAGTACCTCCCCAGAGTATGAGTGAGATCTACCAAGGGGATTGAATCCTAAAGAAGCCCAAGTACCTCCCTAGTGTAGGAGTGAGAGCTAATAGGGAAACAAGCACATAGTAACTGGTTTGGAACCAGTAAATGTCTATGAAGCATTATCAAAGTATGTGAATATAGCTCTTTGTTTGTACTATAAAAGTTCCTGGCGCATATTCTTATTTTATCTGCATATTTACACCTAGCCTGCATGGATCCAGCACCCTGCAGAGGTATGAGACACTGAGCACAGCCATGCAAATAGTTTATCTTATTGCCTTTAAGAGTTGGGCAAGGGGGATTACATACTAAACACAAAAAAGGAAGAGGGGGAGGAAAGTAAATGGAGAGTGAATAGTGTGATACAAACATAATGCAATGTAGTTGAAGGCTGCAGAAAGCACATGATTTAGTATTACAAAATCTACTGATCTATCTAACTCTACAGGTATGAGCAATAATTTTCATTTAACTTTTACTTAACATCATCTGATTGAAGTAGCATACATACTGTAGGCATGCAATATACTATATATTTGGATTCATGCCTATGTATGCTACTTCAATCATACGATGTTAAGAAAAAGTTAAATGAAAATTATTGCTCATACCTGTATGCTCAGATTGTGAGTATTATGGATGCTAATATATGCAGCTAAATTAAAATTTCCTACAGATGTTTCATTTACACTATTCATGAGTATACACAGTATAATTAATTTTAAAATGTACGGTTCTTAAAAAACTGTAATTAACTCACATTTTATTCAATGAAGTTACGTTACATACTGGAAATACTGCAGCTAGGTAATATTACTGACGAAAATATTCAGTAATATTGTATGCCTTTGTACACACCACTTTTCGGCAGCCCTGCTCTCCTCTTCTCCCTCTATCATTTGTCCTCTCAATGCTATTACTGTACCTCACACCTTATCAGACTTCTTGCTTCTATCCTACAGTAGTCCTCACTCTCACTGATATCTTCCTCCCCATCCTCTGGCACTTTCCCTTATCCTTTAAGCATGTAGTCTTCACACCAATTCTCAAAAACACCACCCAGCTGCTGGGTAGTACAGCTTACTTTTGAGCTCAACTTCTCACTGCTCACACCTATAGCCCCCTCCACCTGGCTTCCTTTAAAAGCAGACCACTTCCACTTCTTGGTTGCCACTTCAATGTCCCTTGTGCACAAAAAGGAGCACAGCTGAGATACGTGGGAGATACTACCCATCAGTTGGTTTAGCTCACACTACTAATGCTGCTGCCTGAAATAGCCGAGGTTGTGGGTTGTGAAACCTTACCCCTTCTTCATAACGTGCTTTAAGATGGTTAATATAATGTAGGTCTTATAGAAATCATTTTAGGGAGTGTAAGTCTTTTAAATATACTTTGCATATCCAACAGGTATCCAAGGTATGCTCCTTTTTGAGCACAGGTGTCTCTCCATGTGTTATTAGGAGAGAGGTTTGAATGGATATTTTTGTATATCTTTGGTATTTAGTGCTTGAGACTCTAGTAAAATAGGTCTCTACTCCAGCAAAAAAATATTTCAGGGTCTGTGCGAAACAAATTTGAAAAATTCACAAATGGATTTCACAAAATCGGAGCAAAACGGATCTGATGGCGATTTTGGATGTATTAGCACAATCTGCCATCGGATTTCCGTGTGTGGATAGTATTTTTACATTTTCCTATGTATCCACCCTCAGTCTTGCTAGCAAAACACATTGGTTAGATATGACATTTGACTCCTTCCTAACCTTCGCTATTCATATTCATGCAACTTTCTCCTTTACATTGCTAAGATCTACCCTTTCATTTGTCACTCAACACCCTTACCCTCTCCTGACTGGATTCCAAAACTTTCTACTAACAGGTCTCTGTACCTCCAGATTTCTCTTTTGCAATCTATCAAAAATTCTACAGCAAGAATCATTTAACTTTCCCCCAGAACATGTCTGCTCATCTCCTAAAATTCCTCTCCTGAGTTCCCATCAAGTTGTGTATCACGACAAAGTTCTCCTTCTGACCAAGACTCTCCACTTGAAGGCACGAACTACCACCTCCACTGCACATGAAGACCGCCAAAGTCTAACACTTTTAATTGTCCATTCTGTATGTACAGTGGCGGCCGACCTGAGTCTAAATCGGCTAGATCCGCGATTTTCAGATTATCGCGGTTATGTGCGTTTTTTGTCGTTTTCGCCCGGAGTGAACTGCGTTATTTTCGCGCTTGTGATATTAGCATTTTATTCTTGCTGTCTGCAATACTGCAATGCCATGTAAAAACTCAGGGGGGCGTTTGCGAGCTGTTGTCTTGGAAGTCTAATACCTTCGCGGTTCAACTTACGTCAGTACACAGTCTGTGTGTGCGCGCCCAGTAATTGTAAATTTGCATATTTAAAGTATACATGCATGAACGTGTGTCTGGTTTAAATCACATTCCTGCTTTACAGCAGGAATTTACTGCGCATGCGCTGTAACTTCGCCCACCACTGCTTGCTTGAGTGAGTGAAAAAATTTTTTTTATTGTAATTTTTTTATTTTTATTTTTGCCACACGCCTGCAAAAACCATCTTACTGTATTACGATATTCAATCTGTGCTGTACAGTAGCTTTTGTCTGCGACCCTGTGCGTTTGACTGCACATGGTTGATTTGTGTGCTTTTTACGTACTGTATTTGGGGGTGTATTATTATGATGAACTGCCTTTTGAAATTAAAGTATGTCTTTAGCTTTGAACTTCATGCGGCTGTCTTTAGTTTTTGGAATCTTGCCATTGTGTTTTTAATCCGTCCATAGCCGAGCTTCAAAGCCTCACTGCGCCTGCGTGTAATCCTTGTTCAGATGGGAGCTATTTAGCTGCTTAGCTGCTTACTGCGCATGAGTCACCCAACCCCCCCTCTCCACAGAGTCATTAATTTTCTGAATCTTGCCATTGTGTTCTTAATCCGTCCATAACCGAGCTTCAAAGCCTTACTGCGCCTGCATGTGATCCTTTTTCAGATGGGAGCTATTTAGCTGCTTAGCTGCTTACTGCGCATGAGTCACCCAACCCCCCCCCCCTCTCCACAGAGTCGTTAATTTTCTGAATCTTGCCATTGTGTTCTTAATCCGTCCATAGCCGAGTGTCACGGGAGACTCCTGTGGCAGGTAGGATCTCGGTGGCCGGAACAGCACGAGCGTAGTAGGGGTCACAAGCAGGGGTCCGAGGCAGGTGGCAGGTAGCGAAGTCAGGTACAAGCAGAGGTCCGAGGCAGGCGGCAGTAGCGAAGTCAGGAAACAAGCAGAGGTCCGAGGCAGGCGGCAGGTAGCGAAGTCAGGTAACAAGCAGAGGTCTGCAACGAGGAGACTGGAACAGGACAGGGGAGCAAGGACAGGTCTGGGGGCAGGGACTGAGAACAGGAACAAACAGGGACAAGCCAGATTAACAGCAAGGGCTTTTACTGTGAACAGACTTCTATAATACAGGTACAGGTACAGAAACAGATCAGGAATCAGAGGCATGTGCATTAGGAGTCTGACTTCAAGCAAAGGCAATTGAACAAACCAGGAAGCAGAAGCTATAAAGGGCAGAGACAGGAGCAACAAGAAGACAGACAGGCAGACAGAGGAACCCAGAGGAAACAGAAGACAGCAGCACACCCAGTGGACAAAGAAGAACTATGGCTAGGCAGGAGGTCTAGGAGACCCTGACATTACTCCCCCCTCTCAAGAGCGTTCTCTGGACGATCCTCCGGGCTCTTCCCGGAGGCCTTGATGAAAAGTGGACTCAAGGTGACCCACCTCTGGTGGTTTGTCAGCGGGCAGAGAGTACTCCACAGGTACAGACTGAAAAAGTCCATCAGAAAGCCGACAGAGGAATTCAATTCTCTCTCGGAACAGTTGAATGTCAGGATGCATCAACCCAAATGCCAGAAAATCTGTGAGCAGTAAGCTTGACTTTGCAGAGTAGGTCACAGGCTCAGCAGAGGACGCATCAGATATTCGTAGATAAACGGAAGAACGTGCGCTTGTCTTCAGAGCAGGAGCAGAGGAGCCAGTAGATCCTCCTGACAACCCTCCAGGTTTAGCAAGGTGTCCCTGATGGAAGGCCGACTCACGATGGCCTTCGGACAACACTCCATGTTTTGCAGGAACATAGGGATCAGCAACAATTCCGGACAACCCTCCAGGCTCTTCAGGGAAATCTTGATGGAAGGCCAACTTCATGTGTACGTCAAGTGCTGATGGGAAATCTGTGAGAGGTGCATTTACCCTCATCACAAGAGCGTTGGCATCAGCATCAAGAATATTAGGCATAGCAAGGAACTTCACCAGGGATCCGTCTAACGTCATAGCAGGGGCATCGGGAACAGATACATCAGGCTCTTCACATGCGGCAGAGGGGACATATTCACTTTCCGTGGTCTCCTTTTGTGACCAATATATCTCTTTTAGTTTTGGAATCTGGAACTTCCCAATGGATACGTTCAACTCCATTGCAGAGGCATGGACATCAGGAATGTGGGCATCAAGGACGGGTGCAGACTTTTCACATGGGTAAGTGGGAACATAGAATTCACGCTCCATGGTCTCCTTTTGTGACTGCCGTTTTTTGGTATCACCTAAATTCTCATTAAAACCAGCTATTTGATTTTTCAGCTCTTGAAGCTGTCCTTCTGCACTTCTTTTCCCACTCAATGTAGTTGTCAGTTCAGCTTCTTTGGAGTTGAGTCGCGACTCCATATCTCCCAGCTGACTCAGAGTAAAGCTTAAATATGTTTCATCTTCTTCATTTCTGATCTGCAGCTGCCGGTACTCCTCCCAGGCATTGTCCAGCTCCAGCTGCAGCCGGACCTTATCACGGGCTGTGTGGTCCAATAATTTGCAGGCATCGGCCATTTTGACCTCATAGCACTGTGTCAGGCCAGCCACTTGACATACGGACACCTTCTCTCTCCTCCTCTTTGGCAAGCTGTGTCTTGAGCTCAGCGATCTGCGCCTGCAGCGCTGTGAGCTGCTGAGATGTGTGTTCAGCTGCTAGCTTTAGCTCTTCCTCCAGCGAGGCTCTGGTTATGCTCAGTGTGGCTTTCAGCTCCTCATGCTGTTCTTTGGGGACACACTGGGTACTCAAATAATCTTGCAGCATCTTTATTTTGTAGGCAGTCTGGAAACTTTCTTCCTGCAGAACTCGCTGCTTTTCTTCAGCATTCACCCATCTCTCCTTGGTGTCCTGCAGATGTGTACGCAGTTCTTGCAGCTGACTCTGCAGCATATTTTCTGCTTGTGTGCGCCGCTCCAGGGAGACACGTTCTTCTTGCAGCACTCTCTCTGCATTCTGCAGTGCTGTCTGCACGTCTAACTTTTCCTGGGCCAACTGTTTCTTCTCCTCTCCTAATTCATGGAGTTTCTTATCTCCTTCACTGACTTGGACATAGAGATTCTTGCACTCCTGGGTTACCATTTCAAAACTGCTATTTAACCCTTCGAAGATCTCTCTTAAAGAACGTAGTTCTGTGTTGAAGTGGCAATTCTTCTCCTCAGAGGCTTCCAGTTTTGCGCCAACTTGAGCCATGAAACTCTGGTACTGGGCATTATCAGCATAGGCCTTCTCCAGCTTGCTTGACAGGATCACCCTGTCCCTCTCCAACTGCTCTTTTTCTTTCTCCTGGAGAACACACTTAGCAATTGCTGAAGATAGACAGCTTTGTAGTGCAGCCTTGGCTTCTTGCTCCTTATCTAAACGTCCATAAAGACAATCAATCGCTTTCTGTGCAGCTTGTAGTGTCTGAGTTAGGGCATCTTTCTTTTCTTTCACTATTCTTGGGATACGTCTGTGAGTTGCTTTAAGCTGCAGTATATCTCTTTCATTAAATGCAGACTCTGGGGTTAAATTTTCATTCTTAATTTCTTCTGCAACTTCCACAGTAATGCCTCCCTTCTTTTTCTTCTTCTTCCTTGCTTTGAGAAGTTCTGAAGAATCAGTGGTACTGTGTTCACATTTACTGCTCAAGTAATAATTTCAGACATGGGAAACCACACTTCCCAAGAAACCAGTAAAGAGGAAATGTGTTTTTAAAACAGAAGCATTAGAATGAACAACAGGAATATTAGACACAGAGAGACACAAGATGGGAGAGCTGACCTTTTGAGACTTTAGCATCAGTCACGGAGATTTATAAATGCAAGGAAAAAACATAGACAGAGAAACCCTGCAGTTTAAATCTGAAACTTTAGAAATCAGGCATAGAAATATCATAGACAGTAGGAAACTACTACAGAGAAAACTTGCAGTTAGATCTGAAACTTTTGACATCAGACATAGGAATATCAGACAGAACCTTGCAGTTAAAATCTGAAACTTTTGACATCAGACATAGGAATATCAGACAGAACCTTGCAATTAAATCTGAAACTTTAAATATCAGGCGTAGGGATATCATACAGAGAAACATGCAGTTAAATCTGAAACCCTAGATATCAGGCATAGAAATATCATAGACAGCAGGAAACTAATACAGAGAAAACTTGCAGTTAGATCTGAAACTTTTGACATCGGACATAGGAATATCAGACAGAGAACCCTGCAGTTAAATCTGAAACCTTTGATATCAGGCGTAGGGATATCATATGTTGCAGAGAAACAAACTTTAGGGGAACTTGCAGGTAAACCTGAAACCTTAGAACCAATCATATGAAAAACTACAGATTGCAGGAAAAATCACAGTATGCAGTAACAAAATAATAGAAGCACTCTTGTCTTTTGAAATGGGAACCCTGTGAACAGCAGTGGTCCAACCAGTGATGCAGAGACAAGCCTTATCCAGGGAATGAAAAGTCAGAGTCTAAAAGGTGGCAACAGGTACTGCAAGGGTTAACCCAGGCACTGCACAAAAGAAAAATCTCAAAGAAAGGTGCACTAGTCTCTGCAGCAACAGTTCTAGTCTCAGCAAAAATGTTTTTTCGTTATGAACGCAATAATTCTTGCAGAACACTAAGCAGCAAAAAAAAACCTTCCCAACTGGGATTTCCAAAAAAGAAACAAAAGTACTTATCTTCAACCATGCGGATGTGGTCTGCTGCAGCAGGCAGGAAAGGGTGCAGGCAGAAGAAGAATCTGTTCCAGAAGTGGCCTTTGCTTTCTGTCACGGGAGACTCCTGTGGCGGGTAGGATCTCGGTGGCCGGAACAGCATGAGTGTAGTAGGGGTCACAAGCAGGGGTCCGAGGCAGGCGGCAGGTAGTGAAGTCAGGTACAAGCAGAGGTCCGAGGCAGGCGGCAGGTAGCGAAGTCAGGAAACAAGCAGAGGTCCGAGGCAGGCGGCAGGTAGAGAAGTCAGGTAACAAGCAGAGGTTGGCAACGAGGAGACTGGAACAGGACAGGGGAGCAAGGACAGGTCTGGGGGCAGGGACTGAGAACAGGAACAAACAGGGACAAGCCAGATTACCAGCAAGGGCTTTTACTGTGAACAGACATCTATAATACAGGTACAGGTACAGGTACAGAAACAGATCAGGAATCAGAGGCATGTGCATTAGGAGTCTGACTTCAAGCAAAGGCAATTGAACAAACCAGGAAGCAGAAGCTATAAAGGGCAGAGACAGGAGCAACAAGAAGACAGACAGGCAGACAGAGGAACCCAGAGGAAACAGAAGACAGCAGCACACCCAGTGGACAAAGAAGAACTATGGCTAGGCAGACCCTGACACCGAGCTTCAAAGCCTCACTGTGCCTGCGTGTGATCCTTTTTCAGATGGGAGCTATTTAGCTGCCAGGCTGCTTACTGCACATGAGTCACCCAACCCCCCCCTCTCCACAGAGTCGTTAATTTTCTGAATCTTGCCATTGTGTTCTTAATCCGTCCATAGCCGAGCTACAGTACAAAGCCTCACTGCGCCTGCGTATAATTCTCTTTGAGACGGGAGCTTTGAGGCTTTGTTTACGGCAACGTTTTGGAAAATCCCTTCTCGAATTTGATTTGCACAGAGCATCACCTTGATATTATAATAATAATAGCATGTTTTTTTATAGCGCTGTTAGTTACAGCTTTCCAGAGACATTTTGCAGGCACAGGTCCCTCCCTGTCCCGTGGAGCTCACAATCTATTGTATGTTTTTGGTGCCTGAGGCACAGGGAGATAAAGTGACTTGCTTTTTATGTACTGTATTTGGGGGTTGTATTTGGGGGTTTATTGATCAAATTATTATGATGAACTGCCTTTTGAAATTACTGTACTCTACTCTACAGTATGTAATTTCTTTGAACTGCAGCATAACTAATCCTTCATCCCTCCTGTAGAGGGAGAGGGGGTTGGCCCTCATAAGCTACCGTGACACCTCCCCCACGCACACACAAACTCTTTTCGACAGACACCTCCACAGAGTCATTCATTTTCTGAAGTTAGTCATTGTGTTTTTAATCCGTCCCTAGCCGAGCGTCAATCGCCTCACTGCGCCTGCGTGTACTCTAAGCCTCTTTGAGATGGGAGCTAGCTGATTACTGCACATGACTCACCCAACCCCCCCCCCCCCAACCCTTTGAGGCTTTGTTTATGGTAACGCTTTGGAAAATCCCTTCTCGAATTTGAAATATAAATCTGATTTGCACAGCATTGTGAGAATTGAGAGTAAAAAAAACCATTAACTGATTCATGTTGTTTTGTCATTCATTCTTATACTGTAGGGGTGGGGGGGGGGGGTTTGTCAATGATTATGATTACCAGGAATGTGAATAAATATTTATTTTATTTTATCAGGAACAAAAAAATACAAATATAAAAATAATCATGAATAATACATAATGCAGTCTTTATTAAGTTCTTCTGGCAGATTGAAATTGGATAAACATTTAGAAAACATTTGTAAAACATGGAGAAACATGAATTATGCACATTTATAAGAATATTATTTAATAATATATATACACTGTAATGTATAATATATATACTATATATATATATATATATATATATATATATATATATATACAGTATACTGTACATAGTAATATTATTTTTTCCGTCGTTATCTTGTTCCTCATTCCGTGTACAGTACAGTAGTTCATTTAGAGAGGAGAGGTTTTGTGTACATCAATACTGCTGTTTATATACTGTACATTTGACTGTACAAACAGATTACACTGGACAAAACACCCCACCTCCCCTCAGGCCACCCTTTTTTCCTGAGACGACAAGAAAACAAAAAATTAGTGCAGTTACTGTATGTGCGTACTGTATTATGGCATTGTGTGATATGTTGTACTACTGTAGATGGCTGGTACTGCTTTCTCTGAAAAGAAAAAAATTGACCAGTTAGTAGGCAGTTACTGTACTACTGTCAAACTAGTCTACTGTATACTGGAACTACTGTTTACTCTGACTACTGTTAAATACTACTGTATGTAACCTGATGGCTGTTGCTGCTCTCTCTGTAAAGAAAAAAACTGTAACTACTGTACTGTATACTCTGACTATTGGGAAAGAAAAAATCTGTGCCATACTTACCTGTATCATACTGTACTTACAATACTACTGCACAGTACTACTTTCCTGATGCTTGCCTATTACGCGCGATCACAATGGGCAACAGTCGCAATATGGTCTATATATTTATTGCAGCGTTCCACAGTGAGTACATCGTTCCAAAAACTCATTATGCCTTTCAACAACTCTTCCTTTTTGGAGGGTTTCACCACTTTACGGATATGATCCTTCAGCTGATGCCAGACCATTTCGATCAGATTGAAGTCTGGCGACCTGTCATTGGAAAAAAAGGACAATTAGTTTAAGAGATACAGTACACAGTAAAAACAGTGGGGAGAAAATGAGACACGGTCTACTGCACTTACTCCGCTGGCGTCTTCACCCAGTTGATACCGCGCTCAAGGATATGCACTGTTGACGCAGTGTGCTTCGGATCGTTGTCCTGGTAGAAGCGGTGACCATTGGGGAACTCGCGTGTGATATATTGTCTCAGGGACAATGTTGTCTTGGCAGAAAGCTTTATTCATTATTTCTATAGCAAGAAAAGAAAAGTGCTCAAAAAACTGTGCATACAGTAAGGCTACACTAGTAGAGTACAGTGCATAAGGCTACATTATATTTGATATATTTTACCTTCAAAGATGACAATGCATCCTGGTCCATGCCTAGAGATGGCACCCCACACATGCAGCTTCACAGGTTGTTTTGGCCGCGGCTTTAAAGATATGCGGCCTTTTTTGTGGAATGCAAAGCTTGCAAATCTCTCCAGCGACACAGTAGACTCATCAGTGAAGATGCAATCCTGGAAAGTCTCCCCACTGTCGATCCATGCCTGGGCCTGGACCACTCTTTTGATTTTGTTTGCGTCCCGTATCACAGGGTACGCTCTGTAATGACAAGGAATAAATAATTTTAGCGGTACAGTACAGTTTGCTAAACAACACTTTTACCTCCTGTACTGTCCAGTACTAACCTCACACGTCCATATTTCCATCCAATGCTGAGTCTCATCTTCTTTATGCTGGTCTCGGATACAGTTAGATTGTGCTTTTCCTGCAGAGTGTATTTGACCCTTAATGCACTCTTCTCATCATTCTCCTCACTTATTTTGTCCACCAGAAGAGTTGTCTCCCTACAATGTAAAGAAAATATATTGTTTTATTAATATGCAGCAATATAAAAATTATATATAAATATAAATATACAAAATATATATACTGTTGTAATATAAATATAAATATACAAAATATATATACTGTTGTAATATAAATATAAATATACAAAATATATATACGGTACTGATATAAATATAAATATACAAAATATATATACTGTTGTAATATAAATCAACAGAAATAACAAAAATATTAGATTTAAATTAAAATTAAAAACATTTTTAAGTTGTATAAATATACTTACGCATTAGTTACCCTTGGTGCACTTTTGCGATCTCTGTTTTTTCCGTGTGCATGATAGCTCACGGTGGTTGCTGGCACAATGATGCCAGAAGTAGCTAACCAGAGTTGGATAGCAGCAATTCGGTATCCGCTCGTGTACATGTCCTTAATTCGCATGCTGAGCTCCTTGGAAATCTTTTTAACAGGCATTGCTGCGAGTAGAAAGAAATACAAACACAAGAATGTATACTCAATGTTTAGTCGATGTGTATTCAATGTGCAGTGAATCCACAAAATGGATGGTGTATTTATACAGTAATGACTCACATTATAGTACGCCCACTTTCAACACCTGTACCTGGTCGCCATGCATAAAAGGTTACACACTTTGCATAGCCCACCACTCGATGATCTTTATCTGAACTTGCCCTTGTCCAGATACTGCATTGTGCACCTGCTTCCATGGAGCAACCCCGATTCTACGGACGCAGGAACACACTCGCCTCTGCCGTGCCTGTCAAGCCGAAAAAGCGAAAGGCGGTTGCCGTTTCCACGCCAAGGCAAAAGCGACAGGCTAAAGCAATAAACATAACCTTCTGCTGACCCCAAAGGCTAAGGGTTTTCATAGACGTCAGCCTTATTATGTCAAGAAGATATACGGTGATGTACTCTCGACGCAAAACGATTGGCAGTCAACCCATCAAACCCGCAGACCACTTCCTCACATACGCTTCGACGACTCTGCCGCCGCTGTCCCGGAAATCTTCAGCCCGTCTTCTCCACCCCTCGTCCTTGACGCTGCCGCCGCCCTCACAGAAACCCACAGGCTACCTTCTCCAGTTCTATCCGACGACGCTGCCTCTGAAATCCACGGGTCACTTTCTCCTTTGCTCTTAGACGACTCTGCTTCTCGCCCGGAAATCCAAAGGTCACTTTCTCCATCCCTCTTCGACAACGCTGCCGCTTCTCCTCTACCGGACATCCACAGGTCACCTCCTCCACCCTTCTTCGACGTTGCTGCCGCTTCTCTCCATGGAACCCCCATCTCATCCTCCGTTGCACCCATCCACCCAGATTTCCAGACGCCATGCACAAGAAGCAGCTTGTTAGACCGGATGCTGAATGGGATAACTGTGGATCTCCCCGGGAACTCTATTGTGCTAGCAAAGATAGATTTGCTTCTGGAGACCATGCTAAATGTGGAGCAACAGATGATACATATGGATCAACGGATGATACATATGGATCAACGGATGGATCGACGGATGGAGAAGATAGAGGCTGACATAGCGGGTATACATTATTTGCTCGGTGTTAATGCCCCTGTTTCCCCGATGCTGGAGCAGGGGGGTGACATGGATGTGATGAATGGGAGCATCGACCCCCTTCCATCACCAAGCGCACCCCCTCCACCAGAAGATGTAGTGTACATGTATGCCGTTGAGGAGGACATGACAACCCCGTCAAGACCATGCCAGGAGACAACATGGCGACCAAGACTGGAGGAAAGCTTCCTCCCAGACAACCTACCATCGCCCGTCGCCTCAAGCACACCCGCTCCCAAAAGACCTACATTCGCTCGCATCGATACGGTGCCCGACATCACCCTGTGCGATCTGCCACCGGCGCTCAGGGAGAAGTATAGGGTGAAGAGTGCTGGTGCACCCCACAAGTATGCCTTGTTACTTTTTAATCACCATGTTCCCTACTCGTTGTACTGAAACTGGGCCTTCAAAGTGAACTACGAAGGAAATCGCGTTAAAAAGGTGCTTCCTGCCAAATTAAGAACATTCTGGATGAAATGCGGCGCTTTTATCCAATTACAGATCCTGTAATGAAAGGCGTTCGAGACTGCATTAATGGCGTTTTGCGCCATGCAAGGAATCGGCCATGGACGGACAATGTTGAGGACTTTCTGTAAGACCATACTGCTGTGCTGAACTGTATTGTACTCTACATGATTTGACCTGCTGTACTTAAATAAAGGAGATGTTGTTGTGTGTTTTTTTACTTGTATTTATACAGAAATGTTTTAACTTGCTGTCCACACACATAGGACCTGCACAATTCCAGTCCCTGATGGCCGCAAACATGCACGGTTTTCAAGGTTGTCCTGAAAAACTGCCCTGTTTGCTGCCCTCGAGGACTGTAGTGGTGCAGGTCTGACTGACAGTTTTGCACACCATCCCACAGTACTGTATATGTTTCTTTAATAAAGGAGATGTTTCGTTTGTATACAGTATTTTATGAATAAAGTTTTTTTTGTAATCACAGGTAAGACCATACTGTTGTGCTGAACTGTATTGTACTCTACATGTTTTGACCTTCTGTACTTAAATAAAGGAGATGTGGTTGTGTGTTTTTTTACTTGTATTTGTACAGAAATGTTTTAACTTGCTGTCCACACACACAGGACCTGCACAATTCCAGTCCCTGGGGGCCGCAAACAGGCACGGTTTTCAAAGGTATCCTGAAAACCCGCCCTGTTTGCTGCCCTCAAGGACTGTACTGGTGCAGACTGTTTTGCACACCATCCCACTGTACAGTATATGTTTTGACTTGCCGTTCTTTAATAAAGGAGATGTTGCGTTTTGCTTATTTTATGAATAAAGAATTTGTTTTTAAAACATGTGACTGTAAACCAAACTGACTGACATAAATGTTTTCACAACTGTAGCAGTAAACCATACACCTGTTGAGGTTTTGAATTGCTGTGCACTTAAAATGTTTCTACATTGTACAGTATTTGTAAATAAATGTTTTTATACTTACTCCACCAATAAAAGAACATGTTGATTTGTTTTACATTGTTCCATTTGCTCCTTTGCTACTGTAACAAAATACAGTGTTTCTAGAATGTCGAGGCATACTGCACTGTGTACTGTAGGCATGCTCAGTATAAGAGTATTAAAAAAAAAATAGAAGACACAAACTGTACTGTACGTACTGGCACTGTACACTGTAGAAGACACATAATGTATGTGATACATGTAGAATAAATTCATAGTTTTTATTTTTTCAGGTTTATTACACAGTATACTGTACTGTATATAAAAAAGTATTGTACAGTATACTGTACGGCCGGAAAACATCAGCATACTGTTTCAGGTACAGTATTACAGTATTCTATCCTAATCAATAACTACGGCCGCTAAACTGTAGACTCCGGTACGTGGTTTTTAAAATCCGATTCAGCAGGCATTGTTACACAAAGCGATATTATCCATCAAAATCCCTCCATTAGCCGTTTTCTTTTCTGAGGAAAAACAAAAAGAAAGGTTTTACTGTAATGGTCAGCCCCCTAAAGAAGTTCCCAGCCAGTCCCACCAAAAATGTACTCGGGGGGCGACTCCTGTTCACATGCGCATGAGCCAACCGTCAATGTAATGACACGCATACTGTATGCGTTTCAAGAAGGTTCCAATGCGCATGCGCCTAGCGTTCCACCAATACAGTAGTTCAGTATCTGCAGTACAGTACTGTAGAAGCCGCTCAGCCAATAATATTGCTTACAGGAGAATCGCTTGACTTTTGAATCGCACCGATATTGATACTGTATTGTCAAAATAAAAAAAACACAGAAAATAATACGGCAACAATACTCACCATAAAATTTCCCATTCAGCTGGCGCCGGCACCGGTCCACTGCCAGTCCAGCGTTCTTGATCATCCACGTCGATAGTTTGCAGCGGGACTACTCCACCTGTAGTCAGCTGATGAGGCTGGAAATTGCATAGGTACATGCAAGCTTGATCGAAACTACACGCGAAATCCGGCTCAGGCTCAGGGTTGTCACTGACGGCGGGACCGTCATTGGAAGCCGGTGCTGGTGCATTGCTTGGCAGCTACTGTCATTTCTTGGTTGGTTTTAACACGACCCTTTGCCTTTTGCCGTCATCATGATCATAGATACAGGAAAAAGCCGGTAATACACACCAATACCCTCCAACAAATTGTATCTCAATACGATAAAAACAGGGATCGCTACATAACCTTTTCCATATTGCACGCATCCACGTATGAGGAGCTGGTGAAAATTTGTAAAAGTCATAGTTTTTGACAAAATACTGATAAATTTGAACAACTGTTGCCATCTTATCCTCTGTTGCATTAATCGCGGCCCATATCAAATACGCGTAACTTCTGTCGGGTTTTTGGAAAGCCAGCTGCACTTGAACACTCATGGCGGGCGGGTCTCTGGAGAATACTGTAACCGAAACTGGTCTTTGTCTTTCTTTAATATGAAAAGCCTAAATTGATACATTTTTGCAACCTCTTCCTTCAGTCTCAAGGCCAAATTACAATAGCACACTGTGGTATCTTTTTTAAACGAAACACCTGCAAGTCGACACATTACTGAAGCGCATGCGCATTACAATTCATGAATATCTGCCATCTGGCGGCCACGCGAAGAATTGCAACCTATTAAATCCAACCATTCTCAATAAACGCATCAACCGTGCGTCAGCCGCGCATGACCCGTGGCTGGGAACGCAAAATGAACGCGGCATGCGCCAGGTGCATCGCATTCCAGGAAAAAGCAAGGGAAAAAACGGTGATGTGGTAGTATAAAAGCTCCCGCAGCAGTACACAATGTGAGTACATATTTGTTGTTTATTTTATTTGAAATAAAATATGAAATTGGTCTGCACTATCGATCTCTTTTCCTTTCTCCTGAGATATTTCCACGAGCAACATATCATGACCCAAAAATCTGGCTATTATCTTATTCGCCCATACACTGTGTGTACTCTGTAAGTAGGCACACTGAAGGGGTCAAGACCCCTACCCTTATTAAAATTATATGACAATATTGCACTATATTCTTTTTCTTCCTTTTTGGGGTTATCCTGATATATACGCTCCCTCTGGATCCTGGACAACTCTATATGCTTTCAGGGAATCCTAAACAGTTCCCACCAGAGGTTGAGATTTTATCTGTCACCTAACATTTACTTTACTTCACTCTATTTGTGATTTTTATGTTATTCTATTGCTGAATTGAATCACTTTTATCTATTTATTTCAAGTTGGTTTAAGCGCCATTCAAATCACTTTGATGTCTACATAGTTACATTAACAAAGGGATGTTTTTGTGGGGGGTGGGGGGCATACATATACTGTAGTGCCCATAGTCTACTTAGAGCTTTACAAAACAGACAATACTGTACATGGAATTACAATACAATTAATGCAACAAACAAAATCAGACAGTACTGTAGGAAAGGAAATCCCTCTCCTGGAGAGTTTACAATCTAAGTGGTATGTTGGGACACTTACAGAGACAGCAGGAGAGGAAATAAGTGCAGTAGCCTGCAGAACGGCAGAGCTTGGCCACAATGGTTGGTAGGATTATGTATGTATGGATGTATTTATGTATGTCTTTATTTATATAGCGCCATTAATGTACATAGCGTTTCACAGCAGTAATACAGGTGATAATCATATAAATAACAAATAATATAAATAACACATGTAGCCCTCTTCCCCCCCCCCCCTTAAGTGAGATTGGGGTGTGTAGGTGTATCTGACTACTTCTCAGTGTGGTGCTATACCTGTTGGCTCACAGGAGGGCTGAGCTTCCGCCATGGGGAACCTGGGGCATTTATACTAGGGGTACTTACTTCCAACGATGCAGCGCCTCCACCTGCGATGGCTCCCACCAGAGGGGGAGTGGTTCCTCGCAGGACAATCACAATAATCGATACTCACACAGATATATATATATTAACTAGGGACTTTACTGAACATGCAAGAAAACAGATCACAGCAATATCATCATAACCTGTGTCCCTCTCTAGAGGAGACACTTACTGCGTCGCGTAGGACGCTTCCCCAACACTAGGTGATCCCACCCAGTGTCCCGAGAATCCCCACCCAATGTCCTGCACTCTAGTAGAGAACGTGGGTGACTGCGCAGTCACTAAGAACTACTAGGCCTGTTGGTGCACATATATATATTGAATACCTTCCGAGCACTCCGATGCTCGGGTCCGCAACAATCTTCTCAAAGGGTCAGACATGCGATGCATCCGTCTGATCCTTTCCAGGTAATATTCTCCAGGACCCCAACGTGGGTCCAACCGCTTCACAGGAACAGCAACCAATCACGGCAACAGCAACCGAATCACGGGAACAGCAACCGCCGCTATATCCCTATCTCGCTAACAGGCAGTAGCGTGACAGGAACCCTAGCCTAGGGCCTGTTCCTGATGTACCGCAAACTGAGGTGACTTGGGGGAAACTCCTAGGGCCTGCGGGGTAATAACCTGCCCCACTCCCCTAACTCGTCCCAGTCCTGACTCTCACTGAACACTAACACTAGCAGCTACGCACTGCAAACTTCGTAACGCGTACAGCAACTTGCTGCACACTAGCACTATGCCTTCTTGTCAGGCCTCACAGCCCTGCCAGCCGTGATCCTGACAAGACAGCACACACACACGCCCTAAGGGCAGCGTCCCTGTCTTGGGCCGTCCCTCAGCACTTACCCACTAACCTGGTGGGGAGTTGGGGCCTTACTTGGGATGTGGGGGACCTTACTCGATGCAGGAGCTGCACATGCTCTCTGCACCCTTCCTTCCCTCACAGCTCCCCAGCTCCAACTGCTGTTCTCAGCGCGCAAAATGTATCTTATTGCTCCCTCTGGAAATCCTTGGCCCATATTGGCCACACGGAGGCACCTGATGTGCTTGCCCCTAAGCCTCATGGGAGTTGTAGTCCCGTGGAGGCTGCAAATACATTGGGGCCGCGTGCGCGGCTTTCCTGCGCCTGCGCTAACCCCTAATGGCCGCCGCAACCTCTCTAGGCTCTGTCCTGCGCATGCGCGACCTCTCTGGAGCTCTCCTGCCGCCTGACTATCCCTGCGCATGCGTGAGCTGTTGCGCAATGGCGGCGCCCTGTACCCTGAGCCGCCGGGACCTCGGCAACGCGATCGCGGCCCTAACAACGGGCCGCTCGCGTCCCCGGCAACCGGCCGCATCAGGGAACAGCGCGCGACTCCCCGCTCCGGCCCCCACCCTTGGAAGTAGCCGTCGGGCCCGGCGCTGGCTCCGACGGCACCCGCGACCGCACTGCTCCAAGGGAGGGGGGTCTCAGGGAGCTGCGGGAGCTCCAGGCTAAACTCTCCCCCTGGTGGAAAATACAACGTCCCCGCTTGAGGAACGACATCACACGACATAATAGTTATATAATCAAAATGCAGGGCGTAGAAAATACAACTTATCATGTGATCATTAAACATCCGATTACAATGCACTTCACACCATACTATACCCGAGACTAGCTGAGACCATTTGTGGGGTGCCCCTAACTGATCATGTGGGGGTACCTCACTTTTGCGTCCGTGAGCCTCCGCTAGAAAAATCTCCTGTAGAGCACGCTCTGGGGTGACAGTCACCGGTTCTGTACTACTTCCTCCCCCTGGTGGAAGGAATAGCACAGTGTCTCTGGGCCAGGCCTTTACCCGGCCATCTGCGGCAGGGATGCGGTAGACCCGGAGGCCAGGACCTTTCCCGCGGTCCACTACATGGTGAATGGAGCGCTCCTTGTTGGGCTCAAAGGAGGCATCTTTCCCTGAATCCTTCTCCACACAGTCTTTGTACGCTCCAGCAATCCCTTTAACGGTGACATCTTCTGCGGACAGCATAACCTCTTCGTGCCGGCCCGTGTCTTGAAAAGGCCAAGCGTGGAGATTCCTCGCGCAGGAGTAAGTGTTGCTCCGGTCCGTTGTACCGGATTCCTTGATGAGGTCGTATTCATTCCCTGGTCTGCAGAGATCTTCTGGGGGAGACACCTCCACCAGGACGCGATGACGGGGTGAGCCCATCGCCCGGGTGACCCTACCTTTGGAGTCACCAGGCTCCACGATCACCGGGGAGCTCACACCCGACACCCCTGGGGCAGTCAACTTACCCCTGTCGTTGTTGGCAGGTACTGATCCCAAGCCTGGGACCGCTGGTACCTCGGTGGTAGGCCGGACTGGCCGTTGCAGGGCACACGGGCCCATATCATGGTCTGCATCAGCTGAGGTGGTTGGCTCGGTGACCTCACTGGAGTGGTCCGCAGGCAGGCGCATCACCACGAGCGGTTGGCCGCTGGAGTCACCAGACAAAGATGGGGGTATAAACATCTTACCCTGGGCTTCCGGAATCTGTGGTTCTGGTCTCGGTGGTTCCTGCTCGGGAACCGGGTCTGGAACCGACATCTGGGGTTCCGACATCTGGAGCTCCGCCTTCGGCGGCTCCGGCTCAGCGTCTGAAAAGTCCATTTGGGCACACGGCCCCTCCACTACCTCCATCGCTGAAGTGAAAGAATTAGTAGCGGCTTCACTGTATGCTTGAAGATAACAATGCTTGCTCCCCCTGGTGGAATCTGAAGGAGGGGCACTTTCTACAAGGGAGTGGTGGTGGCTCTGTGCTGAGTCACTCACCGTGCAGGGGCGGGGTTCAGGTTTTCGCGCCCAACCCGGACAATACTCTGCAACAATTTCTTGCACAGTCCTGGTGCTCTCCCGACTTGGCGGGAGCCGCCATCTTAGGTGTGACTCACTGCTAGAGAGAGACTCCATTTTAATCACAGTCTCTGCAATTACACTAGGGCTCTCTGTATAGATAGGGGGGTAGCCTTCTGGTTTTCCCGCCAATCCCGGACAGTTTTCTTCAACACAATTTAGTGCAGGCTTGCAGCCAGCAGCACGTGCGCTCCCCTGCTCTGGCGGGAGACGCCATTTTGCTGGGTCGGCGTAAACCAAGGGGTACCCCTCAGACGGGCCCCCGGGCATACACAGGGCGGACGGTGCCTCTGCCAGGCATATATCCGCAGTGGGGGTTGCTACAAAAAGTATCGATTTCCATGTGGACGTGGGATCGTGTTCTTCATCTAAGGAACATGCGTGCGGCCACCCAGAAATTTTACGCATATAGTACTGAACCACGACCACGGGTGTATTTGCGGGAAGGCCTCCTACCGCCAACACCCGGCCAGGTTCCATACATTGCCTCAAAGCCCAGGCAAGGACCTTGTGTCCGGACTTTACAAACATGGTGAGAAAAAAAATTGAGACTTGGACAATTTGGAAAAAAAAATGGAACAGGGCACCCCAGGTCTGTATCTCAGCAGCGCCTCCAAATGTAGCCCTCTTTCCCCCCCCCTTAAGTGAGATTGGGGTGTGTAGGTGTATCTGACTACTTCTCAGTGTGGTGCTATACCTGTTGGCTCACAGGAGGGCTGAGCTTCCGCCATGGGGAACCTGGGGCATTTATACTAGGGGTACTTACTTCCAACGATGCAGCGCCTCCACCTGCGATGGCTCCCACCAGAGGGGGAGTGGTTCCTCGCAGGACAATCACAATAATCGATACTCACACAGATATATATATATTAACTAGGGACTTTACTGAACATGCAAGAAAACAGATCACAGCAATATCATCATAACCTGTGTCCCTCTCTAGAGGAGACACTTACTGCGTCACGCAGGACGCTTCCCCAACACTAGGTGATCCCACCCAGTGTCCCGAGAATCCCCACCCAATGTCCTGCACTCTAGTAGAGAACGTGGGTGACTGCGCAGTCACTAAGAACTACTAGGCCTGTTGGTGCACATATATATATTGAATACCTTCCGAGCACTCCGATGCTCGGGTCCGCAACAATCTTCTCAAAGGTCAGACGTGCGATGCATCCGTCTGATCCTTTCCAGGTAATATTCTCCAGGACCCCAACGTGGGTCCAACCGCTTCACGGAAACAGCAACCAATCACGGCAACAGCAACCGAATCACGGGAACAGCAACCGCTGCTATATCCCTATCTCGCTAACGGGCAGTAGCGTGACAGGAACCCTAGCATAGGGCCTGTCCCTGATGTACCGCAAACTGAGGTGACTTGGGGGAAACTCCTAGGGCCTGCGGGGTAATAACCTGCCCCACTCCCCTAACTTGTCCCAGTCCTGACTCTCACTGAACACTAACACTAGCAGCTACGCACTGCAAACTTCGTAACGCGTACAGCAACTTGCTGCACACTAGCACTATGCCTTCTTGTCAGGCCTCACAGCCCTGCCAGCCGTGATCCTGACAAGACAGCACACACACATGCACTAAGGGCAGCGTCCCTGCTTGGGCCGTCCCTCAGCACTTACCCACTAACCTGGTGGGGAGTTGGGGCCTTACTTGGGATGTGGGGGACCTTACTCGATGCAGGAGCTGCACATGCTCTCTGCACCCTTCCTTCCCTCACAGCTCCCCAGCTCCAACTGCCGTTCTCAGCACGCAAAATGTATCTTATTGCTCCCTCTGGAAATCCTTGGCCCATATTGGCCACACGGAGGCACCTGATGTGCTTGCCCCTAAGCCTCATGGGAGTTGTAGTCCCGTGGAGGCTGCAAATACATTGGGGCCGTGTGCGCGCCTTTCCTGCGCCTGTGCTAACCCCTAATGGCCGCCACAACCTCTCTAGGCTCTGTCCTGCGCATGCGCGACCTCTCTGGAGCTCTCCTGCCGCCTGACTATCCCTGCGCATGCGTGAGCTGTTGCGCAATGGCGGCGCCCTGTACCCTGAGCCGCCGGGACCTCGGCAACGCGATCGCGGCCCTAACAACGGGCCGCTCGCGTCCCCGGCAACCGGCCGCATCAGGGAACAGCGCGCGACTCCCCGCTCCGGCCCCCACCCTTGGAAGTAGCCATCGGGCCCGGCGCTGGCTCCGACGGCACCCGCGACCGCACTGCTCCAAGGGAGGGGGGTCTCAGGGAGCTGCGGGAGCTCCAGGCTACACACATAAAAGGGAGAAGTGCTTAAGACATAAAAGTAACAGTTAGGATAAGGAGTCTCTGCTCCAAAGAGCTTACTAATTGGAGTGACTGTTGTTGTGGAACAGTAGCCATGAGTCTAGGTTATTGAACTTCTTCATTTAAGAGCTATTTAAAGGTTTGAATTAACGTTGGGGAGAGAAGGTGATTGGCTTGTACTGAGTGTGAGGTAGTTCCACTGGCAGTGAGAAAAAATGTTTGAGGCAAGAGAGAGCAGTAGATGTGAAACGGGTGGAAAGGAGCAGGTTATGGGTATATAGTAGGAGTGGAGGAGGAGCATGATGAGAAATCAAAGCTAGAGCAGATGAGTGGAGAGTCTTAAAGATAAGGAGGATAACTTTTTAGGTGATCTGAAACATGATGGGAAGCCAGGAGAGGGGTTTAAGGAGGCGATGAGCAGAGGCTGTTTTAGGAGAAAGTGAAATTATTCTATCAACAGATAGATTGCAAAGGAGAAAGTTTTGCGACAGGGAGACCTGTCTGCAGTATGTTACAATAATCCAGATGGGAGAGGATAAGGGTATGCATTACAGTTTTAGCAGTAGATTGACAGAGGAAAGGGTGGATATTGACAACATTATGTGGAAAGAAGCCACACATTTTAGCTATGCCATGAATGTGAGTGGAGAAGGAAAGGGAGGAGTTAATTGTAGAACCACTTATGGAGATGGAAAAGGGGGTATTAGACAAGGTAGAGGGGAAAATATGAGAAATATGGGAAATATTTTAGAAATTAATATTAGAGGCAGAGCACCATCCACAAGAATAAAGCCAGGAGGCAATCCGAGACTTGGGACTGGATTGCAGGAGTGCGGATAGGGGTGGATAGATATATCTGCATATCATCTGCATTGAGATGATACCTAAGGCCAAAAGACTTGATGAGGTCACCAATTGATAGTGTGTAGAGAGAGAAAGTGAGAGGTCCCATAACAGAGCCCTAAGGTACACCAACAGACAAATCAACAGGAGACGCAACAGAGACTGAAAATGTGTGATTGGAGGGGTCTAGGAGAACCAGGATAGAGCTTGGTTACTGATACCAAGAGAGTTTAAAATATTAAGGAGATTGGGTAGGATATGCAGGGAAAGATGACCATGGGATTTTGCTTCATGTAGATCATTGGTGAGCACAGTTTCTGTTGAGTGAGCTGTATGAAATCCAGATTGTAAAGGGTCCAGTTGTTACGGGACTCCAGGAGCAGAGAGGACCTCGGTGACTGGAACAGCAGGAAAGGTAAGGATCATCGTGGTAATGGACTGAGGTCGGTGGCTGGCTGCAGGCAAGGATAGTCAGGGTCATGGGCAGGGTTCGGTGGCAGGCGGCAAGCAGGTTTGTTGGGATCCAGGCATTGGTCGGCAGCAGGAAGGCAGGAACAGGGCAGGGGAGCAGGAACAGGGTAGGGGAGCAGGAACTGGGACAGGGAGCAGGAAACAGATGGGGGCAAGCTAGTTCAATAGCAAGGGCCTTTAATAATGTTACCAGAACTCAAACAGGAACAAAAAGGAAGTAGATCAGGGGCAGAAGCAGAAGGAGTCTGGACACAAACAAAACAAAGGTAAAGAGGTGCAGGAAACAGGAAACTATAAGGCAGGCAGAGACAGACGATAGGAGCACCCAAGAGGAGACAGACAGGGGAAAACTCAGAGCAAGCAGAAACGGAGGCACACCCGGTGGATAGACAAGGAACAGAAATGGAGAACTCCTAAACTGTCAGGATATTTCTGATACCAGGAGGGCATGGGAATTAAGAAAGTTTATCATATGGGAGAACACAATATATTCTGTCAGTTTGAAGGAAAAAAGTAGGAGGGATACAGGGCGGTAGTTTGTATGGAACATGGGGTCTAGGATGTTTTTGAGAATTGGTGTGACCACTGCATGTTTAAAGGAGGAGGGGAAAGTGCCAGAGGACAGGGAAGAGTTGAAGATATAGGTGAGAGTGGGGACTACGTTAGAGTTCTTATAAGGTGTGAGGGAGGGGAGGAAATCAGCTTAGAAACTTCCAACTCTGTAACAGAAGAAAAGGAATCAAGAGTGAAAGAAGGAGGTTTAGGTAAAAGCAGAGAGGAGGGGGAAAGGACTGAATGAATCTCATTGTGGACAGCAATGGCAAAAGCTTGAGGAGAAGTGAAGGAAGTATGTGAAGTGGGAGGAGAAGGTTTAAGTGAGGAGGGAGTCAAAGACATCGAAAAGACGGAGTAGAGTGTTAGATTGCCTCCAACGGCATTCAGAGGAGAGAATGCAAGTGCAAAGGAAGAATGTTTGTGAATTTAGCCAAGGCTATAAAGGGAAGGGTGTGCCGGAGCAGAGTAGGGACATATAAATCAACAGAGGAGGAGAGGATAGAGTTGTAATAGTTAAATAATAATAATAATTACAATTATTATTATTATTATTATAGTTTACATGATTGTCAGGTCCAGAGGAAGGAGAGAGACGAGAGGATAGCATTCAGGGTACATGCTAGAGCAGAGAGGTCAATGGAGTGAAGGTCTCAAGAGTAGTGAGTAGGACAGGTAGGAGGGGGTGACGGGTGCTGGAATTGGTACATTGGTGGAAGCCAAAGGTGGAGGTTAAAGAAAGAAGGCAAGATGCCCAGTAGACTGAGGGGTAATTAATATGACAGCTGAAGTATCCCAGTAAAAGGATAGGAGAGTCAAACATCTTTAGTAAAAGCTGAATTAAGTATACATAGCAAATATTTTTTTTTGCTTATTACACTAGCATCTTTTACCAAAGCAAACACCCCTGCATTAATTACAGAAAACAGTCTCGATATTTCTATTTTCACATGACTTTGAAAATGTACAGTAATACTCCCATAAAAGAACACAGACAGTAGTCAGAATCACACAACTATGGCTCCTACCAATTTGGGCTCAAATAAACTAGTGACATGCGTACATTTAGAACCTAAGTTTGTAACAAAGAAGTCATTTGATTGCATCTTTTGACCAAAACATTATTCAAGTCTGCAAACCTCGTCAAGGTAGACTCCATTTAGCAGGTACCAGCACTGAATTTATGTAATTTCTTAATGTCCTTAAACTTTGTGAGGTACAGTATGTGAAAATGCCCTGAAGGGGCATGCTTCATTTATTTATTTACTTCTTAAGGGAGGAGCATGGTAATATGTACAGAATCACACAACTATAATACCAACTTTAAGAGGAAGGAACCATTTTTGGAACAAAGATAGTGAATTTTAACAACCCCAAGGAATTTATAGTCCAATTTGATCTATGATTTACATGGGGGTGAGAAAATGTTTAATTATGATGAATACTTTTATAAATCTTTATGTTTGTTTCTGACAAGGATGTAACAATGCTTAGAAAATGCTTAGAAAACCACATGGAATATTGTGAAGGAAAATGCTATGACATTGTTAGATTCCCCATAGCATTCAATGTTAGTAAGTGTTTGCTTCCAATTTGTGATTCCATTGTTTGTTTTTAGCAGATGTGTGGTGTGCAATCGTGTATCTAAGGACTATAATGAGACAATACAGAGCGTTAGCATTATTTTTCCCTAAGGAGTTCACATTTGCCCCTAATCATTTTTCAGAGATGAAAGAAATATCTTGACATAGAGGCATTAAAACTCTTCTAACAATGGAGAAATATCAATTGCATTATACAAACAAAGAAATTAATCCTTACCAAGGTAAGTTTTATGCAGTGTTGTATTAATGGATAGTAAACAAATTACTAAACACAGAATTTTTGCCTTACTGTATATGTAAAAGTCTCTGAAAATACGTCAACATTTCCAAATAAAAACATCCCATGAAAGTGCAAGATGAGATCCCTTAAAGTAAAAAGAAAAAATGTAAAAAATGGTGATCAACACAGATTGCTGCTTTAAGTCGCGTGCAATGTTTATTAGATCGTCTAAACATATTCCAAAATTTGCCCTCAAAATTAATTATGTCAATTTGTTTTTCTGTGGTGCATACAATCATTAATGCGTAGAGATGCTAATTTGACTTGGGGTTTTGGTTTTGTCGCTAAAAACCTTTCAGGTTCTAATTTTGATCTGGATATGCCTTAAGTTTGCTGGTTTTGGTTCTAATTCTTGATTAGAGTGGAATATGAGAATCTGACAATCTTTTATATCTAACAATTGAAATTATATATATTAATAAAGTAGAATTCTAGATAATTTTTCTAAATAGGAAATAACTATTTGTTAAAAACTACTATACTGGGGCTTTATTTACAATTTCTTTATTCTACAAATGGCAGCCACTTAAGGAGCTTCCTCAAAAAAATACATTTATTTAAATATCAATATGTCGGATCACTTTTGGGACCTTAATCTGTATTACAACAGCAGTTCAAATGTTGATATTTATATATGTTTTTTAGCCCTGTGAGAACTTGCCTTCATAAAATATTGTTGTGCATTTGAATATCAGAGAACCCAGGCATTAACTACGTTATTTTTTTCTGTAGTGTCTGACTACTTCGCGTGAAATGATTAGCACATGGGGTTTGGTGATTTCAACACCCCTCCTGATGACATGTCCCCACTGGTGAACTAAGGGCAATTGGTTTATAAGTCTGCTATAAGGTGACGATTAACCCACTCCACCACTATTAAGGTTCTATGTATATGGAAGTGAATGAAGGGTTATAAGACCCTATTGGTTCAAATTGTGAACCATTAACCTAACAGTGAAACATCCGCTCTCCACTATATACATAATATATACTGTAATATTGTTATACTAGCACATCTATAACACTCTGCAATTAAGTAATAGTGAGCCTTTCTAGCCACACAGTAGCAAGAGTATTGTATCACTATACTGTAGCTGACATTTGGGACAGTATTCATTAACCCCTTCTTGTCGAGCAGAATCCAAGACTGCACTACTGTATTATAACTCACCAGTAGGGTTGAAATGATCAACTCCTTACCTGAGAATAGAATATTTTCACCTAGCACACAAGGTTTTAATCGACATTTGTGTTTCTTTCTATGTTTAATAAAACATATTTATTTTCAATATTAGTAGAGAAGTGTGCATCAACAGGGATACTCTCCCGTGTTTTGCGTCTGACTACTTCGAACATAGACAGTATATGTTAATCATTATGAATACATTATTATTTCTATATACATTTATTCAAAATGGCAGCACAATAGGGGATATAGAATACAATGCTGTATGTGCAGGGCCACCGACAGCTTTTCCAGTGGTCAAGGCTACAGTCTCCAACCGGGGCCCGGAGATGTTGAGCGGCGGGGAGAAGTGTCTGCTTCCCCATGCCGACAGCCCTGCAAGTCCCACCCCCTCTCTCCCACTCGGCCCTCCTCACTCTCTCCCCTCACTCTCTATGCGCCCTCTCACCACCTCACTCTCTTCTCTCTCTCACCCACCCCTCTGTGTAAGTCTCCCCCCTCACTCTCTCTCTCCTGCTTTCTCTCACTCGCCTCACTCTGTCTCGTACTGGGTGTGCAAGGAATCATGGAGTGATTGGAGGGTGATGAATGATGAGGATGTGCATGAAATCATGGGGATATGTGTAGTGGGTGACGGAGAGATAATTGGAGGTTTACGCATGATATGATGGGGGGTTTGCAGGGAATATTGGAAGAATGTTATGTGAGGGGGCGGTGATGGCTGGGATGGTATAGATTAAAATACCCATTTATTAGTGTCATATAAATCATGTCATACAAAATGTACCTGTTGCCAGGACTGGTTTCTGGCTACCAATCTGCCCCCTCCTGGAAGTAAACCCTGTTAAGAACAGGCAGCCAGGAGTTATCATGGGGTTTCCCCACTCACAGTAGCTTCTTGATTGACAGGGGAGGCGGTGTGTGTCCAATCAGGGTCTCAGACTTGGTACCTACTTCCCTTGTATTTAAGGAGCTGCACTGCAAAATTTAGTCAGTGCCTCTACCTGCTTGAGAGAGGCTGGTCTACCCATAACAATTGTGCAGGGCTCTGCCAATATGTATTCTTTCCCCTAGGGGAGTGGATGGGAGACTATACCTCTTACTTCACCAGGGAGTAAGGGAAGAGCAAGGACTGCTTCAGGGCCCCTTGGCCTGGAGTGGAGGTCCAGGGTACATGCTGAGGGTGAAGCCCCAAGAACGGTCTGAAGCTGTGTACAGTATGCTGATCATCTGCAGTGTAACCAAACAAAGTGATCCTGTCAAATATATCTTCCTGCCTGAGACTACTGTACAATCTATCATGGGGAGGAAAAGAAAGTTCTCCTGCAGGGATTGTCTCCACATCCCTGGGGCCTGCAAGAGATGGAGATGCTGTCACTATGAGAAAGAATCAGTTACTACCCAAGAAGTCTGTCCCGATCTCCTCAACAAACAACGCAGGAGACTCAGATCTACTGTGAGCCAGTCGGTATGCACCACACCACACCACACCGTGTAATGGCAGGATCTCCCAGAGAGGGGGGGGGGGGGAGGGGGGAACACCTTGACATACCAATAAATAATGAATCTAGAGTAATTGAAAAAAAGGATATGATTGGAAAATAAGCTAGTATTATAACATGAACATATGGATGCAATGTAGCGTTATTGCACCTGCTCACTTGTGCCAGCAGATGCAATAACATGTTGCTTTTAGCATGCAACTATTTTTTTTCAATGGTGTCTGCTCCCGCTGGCACATTATGTGTGTTCCACACTACTGCTACATTTGTAGATAAAAATAGATGCAATACTGAAGGGGGTTATGGTTTTAATACAGCAATGTAAGTGTATATATATATATATATATATATATATATATATATATATATATATATATACTGTAGTCGCTCCTTATGTTCTAGAAGCAGGTTCTTCAGAATTCTGACTGGTGTCTCCACTGTGATTCCTGTACACAGGTTTGTGTTTAGGAATCTGAATTAAGATGTGTCCTGTGATCCTTTGTTTTCTAGTTAGTAATGTGTCCCTTCTAAGCTAGTGCCTGTTAAACGAACTGGAAAACTAAGTTTGTGAGCGAGATGCAAATTGTCCTGGTCTCATAGTGTTGCCTGTCCACAAGCTTGTCTCCCACTGTCCTCATAAAGCTGCCTATATTGCAGTCAGCACTCACATTGAATATGCCTGTCTAGAAGGGTTTCGCTGCATCCAAGCCTCCATGCAAGCTGTTTCCACTCCATCATTTTCAATGGGTAACTAAGTCATGCACCTCACCTGGTGAAGACCGGAAGCAACCATGGGATGAAGTCCAGAGAGTTATTATTTGCCATGAGTTTGTCGCGGTACACCATATGTCAATATATTGTGTTTTAGGCGTCTTGTCAATAAAGCACCTTTTGTTTTATAAAAGTTCCTGGCGCCCATCTTTTTTTCCATACTTTCACCATGCCCAACCTGCACCTATCCAGAACCCTGCATTGGCCTGAGAAACTGAGCATTGCCATTGAACATATCTGATCTGACCTCATTTAGAGCCAGGTAAGGAGTTACTGACAGATGCAATAATCCTTAAACCCATATTATCTCTGTTATAAAATCATATTCTGCTTCATGAGTCTGATGAATTGTAGTTGTTTACATTGCAAAAACATTAATAATTTTAGGTGTAAATTAAGCTTTGTTAATATAATTTTTAAATCCATTCTCTTTGGAGTAAATCTCCAGTAGCTCTAAATTACATTAAATATTTTATATTTCCAATCATTTAAATCCTTTTATATCAATCACTGAAGGAAATAAAGATTTGCATAGGGACAAAGACTAATTAAATATAATGGTGCATCAGTGCTGTCAAGCACTGCAACATTCATTTCAAAATCAGCACTATATAATTCCGCTTTTTTTCCTTAATTGTCTCAGCTTTTTTTTTAGAATTGACAACATTACTTCTTGTTCTGTCAAACAAGAATGCTAATACTGTAGGTAGTTGCCCTAAATTCTCGACACAAATGAAATAATATTAATGTGAAATAATTTGACTTATTTTAGACGTAGGACAAAAAGGAATTAAAAAAAAAACTTACCAACTGCTCTCTGGGCACTAACATTTAATCTTAGTGCTTAATTTGCTGCAAAATGCTGATATTCAAGATGGGAAAAAGTTACAATATCTAAGGCTGTAATACATAATGTCTACATTTCGTATCATAATCAAACAGCATACTGTATAATAATTATTCACTTATAAAGACACACGGTTTCATCCAAGTCACAAAGTCCATTGACAGACAGTTCATGTTCCCGAATACACAGTTTACACATTGGGATAAATACTTCTGAAAATGTCTTTAAATTGACACCTTTTCCTTTTACTGTATTTCAAATGAAAAAAATAAAAACAACATGTGACCCCTCTAAGTTACCTCTTGGATTAAAGGCTGCCTTGGTCAAGGAAAAAGGAGACAGGCAGAACTGGGACAATGCGGGGAGGTGAAGTCAACTCTAGGGAAAGCCATGAATATTCCTTATTTCAAGAGACCCAGTGTAGCTCTTTATCAGTACAGGACACCTGTGAGACATACGGACCCTGTGTCACAGGCAGGGCCGCTGACAGTTTTCCCGGGGCCCAGGACTAGAGTTATGTCCGGGCCCCCCCCCCCGTGTCGGTGGTATTGTGCCCCCTCCCATTTCACACCTCACGAGCCTCCTTTATTCCCCCCTCTTCCCATGTCTTTCTCTCCCATCTGTCTCCCACCCTCTTCCTCACTCACCCCCTTCCACCTTGCATGTATTTATCTACCCTGCATCTCACTCTCACTCCTTCTCCTCACTCACTACCTCACCCTCTCTCTCCTCTCACTCGCCCCCACCTTCCGTCAATTACCCCACTCTTACTCAATCCCCCACCACAAAATCCATACCAAACCCCTCCAAATTCCATATTAAAAAGACCCCAACTCTCCCAATACAAAAAGACCAACACTCTCCCCCAATGCATATTAAAAAGACACCCACTCCCCCAATACTTATTAAAAAGACCCCCACTCCCCCAATACATTTTAAAAAGACCTCCACTCCCCCCAATACATATAAAAAAAAAACACCCCTCAATACATATAAAAAAAGTAGACAACTTGGAGATGGTCAGGCCGAGCCCGGTGGTTGCGGGGGTCCGGAGGCCGGTGCTGCAAGTTGGGGCCGACCTCTGGTCAGGCCAGGGGGCTTGGGACACTTGTCCCTTCTCTCCCCCCCCTGTCGGTGGCCCTGTGGAAGGGCCTGGCATATTGCATGGGTCAGCAGAGCTGGGACCTGCACAGAGCAGTGTGGCAGCCTGTGTGACAAGCAATGATTGACACTATGACAGCTCGACAATTTGAAGCCAGATCTAAAGAGCTGATTTGGAGCTGCAGGGTTCAAAATGAATAACAAAAGTTAAAACAAAAAGAAATAGCTGCCAAGATACAGAGCTTCCTGGAGGAGGCTTGGTGGGCTAACAGGAGAGATCTGGAGACACTGTGAGACACAAACACTTTGAGACAAAAGACAGTGCAGAGACTGAGACAATTCCCCTGATAAATAACAATGACTAAAAATATATACTATAGGATTATATACAGAGGGTCATGAGGGACCCTAACCAGGTTACGGGGAATTAAAAGTAAGAGGTGTGATGTGTATGACATTAGAAATCGATGACATCATGTGGGAATAAATATCCCTAGGCATCTTGCATCATTACTTCGGAAGTTTTGGGGAGCGCAGGTATCACCATATGTTAAAAGAAGCAGATAAATACTACATAGCTTAATATGCTTCAGAAGGATCCAAATACTAGGAATTGGACAGAATGGGGACTCACATTTACTCAGAAATAAACCAGCATATCCCACAATATATATGTGGCCCCGGACCTTCAGACTCCACTTCCTGGGTTAGCGGATGGTGATGGTCTGGGTATGGTGTTTCTCAATCAAGAAGAAATTATACCATAGTGCAAGGCTGTATATACTTAAAATATGTATTAAACATATAGTATCACACTTACTGTACATAAGTAAAAACAGCAAGGACATGTAAAACTATAGATAGGTGGTGTCTGATATCCCCACTGCTTCGTCTATTGACAAGGTCTCTCAGTCTGCTGGGCCCCCGGTTGTGCATTTTGTCACTTCTGGTGACGCGTCACCGTACTTCCAGTTCGCTCGATATTGCAGAGAAGGACGGGCGGCAGTCCGGTTTCAGTGGACAGGAAATCCAGAGTGCCTACTCCACAGACTCTATGCTTTTTGCTTGGCACAGCTTCTTCAGGAGTTATTCAAGCATATTACGCTATGCAGTATTTATCTAATTCTTTTAACATATGGTGATACCTGCGCTCCCCAAAACTTCCGAAGCATCCATCTAGAGAAGAAACCTGGACCTTTCTTCATAGGGTTGAGCTGCAATTTTTTCCCGTTATTATTTGCACATTCACTTGCACTTTATATTTATATAATATTTATTAGTGGACTTTTTTCAAACTCTTATCATTGATTCAATATTGTATTTATAATATATCACATTAATACACTCTGTATAGGAGCGCCTAAGCCTCACTTTTTTGTCACGATCTTACATCATTAGTATGAGTGGGAAAGGTGGTAAAACAAATGTTATGGTCGCTTTATCATGTGGTGCAAAAAGACATGGTATGCGATGGCGATAGGCCATTCCATACCTCGTTAGTAGTCTGAGGGGAGATGGTACATTAGGGTGGCTCCCATTAAGAAACTATGAAGATTTTAGAGAATTAAAGAAAGAAGATTCTTCAAGCAACTGAGAATACGTTGGCTTAAAAAAACCAATGAGGTTTGTCATCGGGCCCTAGATACGGTTGCGTTTTAGGTCCCTGAATAAATGATTTGCAGTATTTTTTTTTTGTGGTTTTAACTTTTTATTTGGGCTATCAATTTGCAAAGAAAGGATTATAAGTTATTGTTTTTTGGGGGGGCTTTTTTTTATTGTTGAGCATTGGCACACTTGATAGCAAATTGAAGTTGTTCCAGGTGATCTTTGAACCTGAAATCTATGGTGGACCTCAGTGTGGATGAGGTAATCAAAATAATATTTTTTCTTATATGGCGCCGATAGTGTACAGTGCTGTACATAATATTTTGCATGCACAATGTCAAAATAACAAAACTGAAGTAGTTTCAGAATCTCTGGGACATAACACCTGAGTTTCCCCAAAAGAGTCTCCCTAAGAAAAGCTCCCTAATATGTCTTCACTGACCCTTTCCTCCAAGCCAGCATGGAACGGGTTAACAGCATGAGGATAAGAGCCACTTCTGACCCCTTGTAGTCCATCAGCCCCTCCCCTGCATGTATGACTGAGGTACTGTGTGGTTCCATGCTGCTTTTTTCATTTCCACAAAGAATCTCTGGGATATGACACTTGAGTCACCCCATTTGGCAGCTGCCTAAGGGTAACCAAAGGGTTCTGCCGTTCAGTAATTTAACAGCTGCTCTATTACCTCTGAAACTCACCAATCCTCTCATCCCCTGTACTCAATGTAAATTTACCCTGCCTATAGATTGTAAGCTCCTGGAAGCAGGGCCTCTTCTAACACATTGAAGATCTATCCTACCTCTTCTATCACAATTTTAATCCTGTCTGTAAATGTTACTTATGTCCATAAATATATCTCTGACTGTCCTTGAATTATCTGTAAACTGAATGTGTATAATCTTTGTTCATTTAATGACTGAACTTTGTTAATTTATTATAACTCTCACTTTTCTTGTCTGTCTCTTATATAACAAAAATAACTGTATTTAATTGTTGTTCTCAAACTGAGTGTAAAGTATTGCAATGCCCCCTTAAGTGGAGGCCTGTATTTACTTACAAAATGAATTATGATGATGATGAGTACCACGGAGGACCTCAACGTGGATGGGGTAATAACAAATATTTTTTTTCTTATACAGTGCTGACAGTGTACAAGGTACTGTGTATAGAATGTTGCCTGCAGAATAAGGCCATGCCCTGCATATATTACAATCTAGTTTTGTTTTAATTTGGGAGGATTGTAGGGTTTTTGTGTACGTTTTCCATCAATGTATGGCCAATTCTATTTCCCTAGCAGCATACTCCATAATGGTATTGAACGTTAGTGTCACTTATATATTCTATTATAGGGGTAGGTCTGAGCTCAACTAATTATGTTTTGCTCAATCAGATTTTTGGAGGTGTTTGGCCTCTCCTTTTAGGTTTTGAGCTTCTTGTAAATTCTTCAATTAGGAAATAAGTATAGAACACTTCTACAATGTGGTAGTCCGAAATTCACTTTCAACGGGAGAAGGTGGTGAATGTCTGTGACTGACAGACAAACAAACGAGAAGTGTTTACAATCTTTACAGTATACATTATTACGTTTCCCTAAGGCATTGTGCACTCACAATTTTTGTTGGGGACTTTTGACAGTTTTAATTGCAGTGAATCCATAGATGCAGATATAGCAAAGCTAACTGGCTTTTGTGCTGTTGCCACTCACACTCAAGTGACAACAGTAGTCACAGTACTGGAGAGTAATGCACCGGTGGATCCCATTGAGAAGCATGGATCCCCTGCAGCATGATCGCGGCAGGCGCGGTCTCCGTCACTGAAAACTGTTGCATTTGCTTCTTCAACAGTGGCGCTGGAGACAGTGAGTTTTGCTACATCTGTAGCATAACTGCTTCATTTGTTTAACCTTTTAGGCACATATTTCACAATCTTTAGTCCAAAAGATAATAAGAAATATTATGCATTTAGTGTAGGTACCTGCTAAAATGGAGTTTACCTTGACGGGATTAGCAGTCTTGAATATTTTTTTGATCAAAAGATGCAATTAAAAAACTCATATGTTATAAGACAGGATCAAAATGTAGAATTTCACTAATAAATTGCTAGCCAATTTGGGAGGAGCACAGGGTTTTGTATTTGTTTTCCTATCTGGTTTTGGTGCCTGACTTGCCAAACGTATCAAGGAGCCGATGTAGGATTTTAACCAGGCTCCCCTGTCTCTCATTGGTTACTGAGTCTGTGAGCCACTCCTGCAGCATGGTTAAGTACCTTTATTTTACATTAACTTCTTGAATGCCAATGAAGTCTACTGATCTGACCTTAAGATGGCCTAAGTAACCTCCCTGGCACATGTCCTGGAACAGGATTGAATATTTTCTGCATATTTTTGCTGCTCTCAGGCTGCCAGCTATCCCTAGCTAAATTGCATGTTTTCCCTGTTCCAGCAGCCAGTGGTCCTGTGTATATTGGAACATAGTTGTTACAAATAATACCCTTTACACAAGCCACTAGTCAGTTGCCATGGCAACTTCCCAATATTCATAGTTTGAGATTGGTTTAGCCCTCTCCCCTACAGATGCGGCTACGAGTATCCGAACACTGCTTTGAAAAATCTTGGGCAATCTCCCAGTAATGCTGCAACATTTCTCTGACATTTCTGCAGAAAGACTAATGGCCCATCGGATTAGCACAGCATGGATCCCTGGTCAGTTTTAATGGGACTGCCAGGGACCCCCGCTGTGTTAATCCGATGGGCCATTAGTTTGTCTGCAGAAATGTCACAGCATTACTGGGAGATTGCCCCAGATTTTCCAAGGCAAGTGTTCGGATACTCGTGGCTGCACCTATATGCCCCTTGGCTTGTTCCTGTCTGGAAAGGAAAGTGTGCTCTCTCTTTTCTCAACTTGTGTTTTATTATTATTATTTTTTTTTTTCAAAACATAAAAAGTGGGGAGGGAGTACAGAAAATAAAAGGGGGGTGACTGGGGAGGGGTGGTGGTGGTGGGGGGAGATATGTCCACAATGGTCTCCATGCAGGGAGCATAGTGCTATCTCTTTTCATCAGCAGGCGTGGGGGCTATGCACTAAGCTCAATGGCTTTGCGTTCTGATGTTCAAAAAAAGTACGTCCGTTAAAAAGTGAGGCCAGGGACGCGATTCACTAAGGCCTTGAGCTCATTTTTTAATGTACCTGCTCAAAACACCCATAGCGTACCGGTTGCTTTTTTTCCCCCTACTAGCGTTCTTAAACTTCCCGTTCGCTAGCTGATAGAAAAAAAAGCTGCATGTAACATTTGCATGGAGATTTGTCATCGCCATGTAAGGCGATCGTACACTAAATAAATACATCTGAATAATAGTGTACATGAGCATGGGGTCTCCGGAGCTGAACGGCATTGGTTTCAGGTCCGAGGACGCCCTACTTCAGGAGGCACAATCCCCGTTATGGGGTGCCGGTATCCCCTGTAGAATTTCAATGTCCCGGTCACGTGACATGGAAGCTTGAAAGGGCAGGGGATACCAGCACCCCATAACGGGGCCTGTATCTCCTGAAATAGGGGGTCCTCGGACCTGAAACCAATGCTGTTCAGCTCCGAAGACCCCCTGCTCATGTACACTATTAATCAAATGTATATTAAAAAAAGATTTGACAAACATTAATACACCACCCCCCCCCCCGCCCTAACACATACAGTACAATAATGTGCAAAATTACTATTATCCAGAAATGGATAATAGATTATTTGCCCATTATTAAACACTGCATTAGCATACCTAAAGAAAGTCAATAAAAACAGTAGCCAGCTAATCCAATGAATACAAGCAGTAACAACATCAACAGTGAATTAATTAAACCATTAACCAATTAAACCAAATAATTCCTAACCCAACTCAAAATAAATAGTAACACTAACCAATCAAAACAATGAATTACTACAACATTAATGAATGTAACCATTAAAAGACAAAGAAATACATTCAAACAATCTCTGAAGTAACCATAAAACACATTAGCTAACACAATACAACATTAACTACAAGCGAACACCAATCGCAAACATTTTATTACTGTCCCGGCACAGCTTATTCTAACAAAAGCCACCGGTTGACCGTGGCTTACTCCGGCTGGCGCTGAAATTAGACTGGGCGCCAGCTGCATCTCCTCCGTGCACCCCCTGCACTCGCGCGCATTTTTGTGCCCCCTTCCCGACCCCTTGGCTGCTCCTGCTGCGCCCCTTCTGCTTCCCCATACCCCCGCTTACCTCACTTCAAACTTCAGGGGTGTCGGGGAAGCTGGGCGCGCACGTGACAGTGACGTCACAGTGACGCGCGGACAGGCCGCATCTCCATGCTGCCCGCACGCATCCAGCCGTGCGGGAAGTGTTAGAATAAGATGTGCCGCCTCTGTACATTAAGCAGGAAAAAAACAAACAATGACATCCACATATATAAAAACTGACATTAAAAACACCAACAGCAATACCAAGCCACACATGCCCCCCCAAATATTGTCATAATAATGTATTAATCTGTACCTTAAAGTGGTACAGATTAATATATTATCAGTCAATGCACCTCCCCCAAAAAATCAAAAAACACATCCAATGAAGACACCTGTAAAAAGAGACATTTACAAACATTCAATATATTACTTACCATTAGAAGCGTTGGCCCTCTGACTCCCGGGGTAACAGGAAGCTCACGTACCTTGAAGGCCTCCAACAGCATCCGATGCCATCTGCCATGAAGATCCGGATCAGGTACCCAAATCTTCTTTTTCCTTTCTTTAATCACCTTCTTCTATCTTCATCTGTCACCATTTCTTGATCTTCTTTATCTTCTTTCTTCATCTGTCAATCCAAAAAACCCCATGGTAAATCCCAACCGATGTTGTCTCGTTGTCTTCTTGGGGTCAAATGAGGCGTCACGGCCTTAAATAGGGCTTGTGACGTCACATTTAGCCTCAAAATGGTTAACAGCCACCTGATTGGCTGTTAAAACCATGTTCCGACTTAATTTTTTTTTTTTTTTTTACATGACGTCACTTAAAGGGAATGATGCCAGCCAATCAGAATGGCTGTGCTTCATTTGCCTTTAAGATGACGTCACTAAATCAGACTGTGGAATTGGTTCCCACGAACTGATTGGCTGAAATACCATGTGATGCCGGCTTCGTGACGTCATCTTAAAGGCAAATGAAGCACAGCCATTCTGAGTGGCTGGCATCATTCCCTTTAAGTGACGTCATGTAAAAAAAAAAAAATTTTAAGTCGGAACATGGTTTTAACAGCCAATCAGGTGGCTGTTAACCATTTTGAGGCTAAATGTGACGTCACAAGCCCTATTTAAGGCCGTGACGCCTCATTTGACCCCAAGAAGACAACGAGACAACATCGGTTGGGATTTACCATGGGGTTTTTTGGATTGACAGATGAAGAAAGAAGATAAAGAAGATCAAGAAATGGTGACAGATGAAGATAGAAGAAGGTGATTAAAGAAAGGATAGAGAAGATTTGGGTACCTGATCCGGATCTTCATGGCAGATGGCATCGGATGCTGTTGGAGGCCTTCAAGGTACGTGAGCTTCCTGTTACCCCGGGAGTCGGAGGGCCAACGCTTCTAATGGTAAGTAATATATTGAATGTTTGTAAATGTCTCTTTTTACAGGTGTCTTCATTGGATGTGTTTTTTGATTTTTTGGGGGAGGCGCATTGACTGATAATATATTAATCTGTACCACTTTAAGGTACAGATTAATACATTATAATGACAATATTTGGGGGTCATTTGTGGCTTGGAATTGCTGTTGGTGTTTTTAATGTCAGTTTTTATATATGTGGATGTCATTGTTTGTTTTTTTTCCTGCTTAATGTAATAAAATGTTTGCGATTGGTGTTCGCTTGTAGTTAATGTTGTATTATGTTAGCTAATGTGTTTTATGGTTACTTCAGAGATTGTTTGAATGTATTTCTTTGTCTTTTAATGGGTACATTCATTAATGTTGTAGTAATTCATTGGTTTGATTGGTTAGTGTTACTATTCATTTTGAGTTGGGTTAGGAATTAATTGGTTTAATTGGTTAATGGTTTAATTAATTAATTGTTGATGTTGTTACTGCTTGTATTCATTGGACTAGCTGGCTACTGTTTTTATTTAGTGAAGTATGTTTTTTTGGAGTTAGGTTTTATTATTGTGTATCTGGTGCATTAATGTATTGTAATTAGGGTGCCCATTGAGTGCTATAGAGGCTTATCATGCCCATATTATTATTATATGGGTATGATGTACCACTATACTTCTCAATGGGTAGAGGGTGGGTATAGTAAGTTCAGGGTGGGTGCTTATTGTACTGTATGTGTTAGGAGGGTGTATTTTGTTAGAAATAATGTTTATTATTTTTGTAGGCACAACATTGGTACCGCAGGCCCGCGGGTACCCCGGGACTCCCGCAGGGACTCCGGGACGGCCGGGGGGGTCAGCCGGGGACACCCGCGTGACCCCCGGCTTCCCTCGGGGACCCCCGCGGGTGTCAGCCGGGGACACCCGCCGGCCTGTTGTATGGGTGTTGCGCATGCAAAAATGTCAATCAGGAAATTTTTCAAAGTCCAGCTTTTTTTGCGTCTACTTTGAGCTGACGTGTTCTGTTCAACTCAACTTTCACGTACGCTAAGGTTGCGTTGCTTAGAGCATCCCGCTTAAGGGCAGAATTTAACGCAAACAGGGTAACGAACGAGCAAAGTTGGACTTAGAAAAATTTCCTGAAAAAAGTCTGTTTTAGAGCTCAAAGTGCCTGTTTGCATTGCTTAGTGCATCGTGTTCAGCGCAACATCACGTTCTAAGAGCACTTTGCACTCTAAAAGTGACTTAACGGAGCTTAGTACATGACCCCCATAGTGAGTAAGACACATCTTCCACTGCTCCCTGAGAAAGGGATTCCTTTTTACATTCCCCCATAACAAAGTACCTTCATCTCACAAAGGCTAATTCTCCTGTCAAGAGACATTTCCTATCATTATCTACATGAAAGTACTTTTATATTTCTGTTAACCCCACTCAATAAAGTTGAAGAAAATAGAAGGACTTTGTGTGCTTTAAAATGGGGATGAGTTGAGGCGCATGCGGGACGGGAAGGTGAATGGCAGCTTAGAGTGTGAGCTCCATCCCTTCCGGCGCTTAAAAACAATTTAACTCCAGCAAAAACACGGTAATTGCATAACTCAACACCAGCAGAACGTGTCTAAATATACAGAGATGGCTTCAACCAAGACTTTACGGAGAAAAACACAGCCGGTGTCTACTTATTTTAAAAGCAAAGAGGCTGCCAGGGCCGACATGCCTGAGTCCTCAGCACAACCAGAGGCAGTGGACCCAGAAATAGACTCCGCACCTGAAGAACCAGATGATATGGCTGTGATGCGCAGAAAGGACATGAAGGAGTTTTGCAGCAATATGAAGAAATTCTTTAAGTCTGAATTATGGGTGCTTAGGAAAGATGTGGATGCACTAGGGGAGCGCACGGCCGCCTTGGAATTCAGGGCAGATGAAACATCTACATCCACAGCACAAACGCAATCTCAATTGGCCACCTTAAAGGCACAGATTACCTCTCTAGAAGATAAAATTGAGGATGCTGAGAACCGCGACCGGCGCTGTAACATACGGCTGAGAGTGGTGCCAGAATCTATAACAGACCCAGAGGAATTCACCTCGAGGTGGCTGGAACATTTATTTCCAGGCACGGCTGACAGGGACCTGGTTCTGGACAGATGCCACCGGGCGTTGCGGGGAAGACCTCAGCAAGGAGACCCCCCCTAGAGATGTGGTGCTCAGATTCCATTGCTACCGCACCAAAGAGGAAACCTGCTGGGTAGCAGGGAGCTGAAGGTGGTGGAGTTTGAACAAATAAAATTCCAAGGTTAACAGGATCTGTCACCGGCCACGCTTGCAAAAAGGAGAGCATTAGGCCCCGTTACCATGGTCTTTAAAAACGGGGTGGCACATACCCTCAAAAATGTGGAGGACGCCGAGGGATTCCTGCGGAGGGTCCTAGGATCCGCACTGACTCCCCCTCACCATGCGGCGGCTAAAGATGGCGCTCCCACGTCCCCATGAACCGAGATAGTGACCCGCAGCTGAGACACTGAGCCCTGCATAAGCCGCCCCTGTTTATCCACAACCACGGGAATCTACAGTTTCGACCAAACCCAATAAAGCCCCTAACGACCTTGTGACTGCACTGGACCCCTCTCACAGCCCTTACCAATCCCTAGAAATGAGACTCAGAACCCTGCAAGGCAGAAGGATCCACTCACGTTTTCGGAACAGCAGCTATCTTGCCTCGCTCCATCCCCGAGAAGCGGGTGACCTTCACTGATCTTCGCGGGCTTTTCCAATGACGTCATCGACCTGCGTCGTCCTCTCGCGAGAGTTGGTACCGGATGCCTGCGCAGTAGAATCTGGAAGCGGAGGCGCTTGTGGATGACTCAGATCCTCTCCAAGATGGCCACAGAGGAGCGCTGATACAGGGTTCCCCCCCGAGGACGCAGAGAGCGACGAGCCTAGAGGGAGCACAACCGCGACGAGACCACACTGTGGGGGACCGGGCATGGCGGCCCCAGACTGGGGTTACCCCCCAGAACTGTGGACTTGCACAATCACACTCACAATAAAAAAGATCTGAGGGAAGGGGGGGAGGGAAGAAGGAGGGGGGGGAGGGAAGAGGGAGGGGGGGTTGGGAAGAGGGGGGGGTGGGAAGAGGGAGGGGGGGTGACATATAACCCTGATGACATGTATCTCCCTATATTAGATAGATTAGCAGGTTAGCAGGTATATATATCTCCTACAGGTATTTCGCTTATAAGTCCCACACATAGATCCTAACCCCACCACAGGGATCACTGTAAACAAAATTAATAGAGAGGTGAGCTCCACGGCCATTCACTAGAGAGAACAACCCGTATCAATATCTATCCAGCACCAGTGCTATCCTCCCAGCTTGAGATACCAGGATATATAGCACAGGGTCAGCTATGCGGCCCAACAATGTAGACGCTGGAGGTCTATAGATAAAGAAGTACGTAAGCTGGGAGTCATACCATTTCCGATGCGCCTAAAGAGTACATATAGAGGGGTCTCTACATAAGGCTGCTGGGAGACTTGCAGATCACTATCCAAGGTGGGATAGATAGGTTAGGTAGTACAGACTGACAAGGGACAGCCGTTTGATCTGAAGGGTTCCGAATCATGGGGGGGGGGGTAAGTCGGATCATCTATGTAAATACTCTAATGCATAATAGTCTTACCCAGTAGAAGAGTAAGCCTATGGCCATGACCGTAACAGACCAGAGGACTAGGAGTTAGCTTTCTTAACGGGGTTAATTAGTTAGGGGTCAGTTGTTGAGCTCCAAGTTAAAGGAGTGGTCTAGGGAAGACGAAAGAAGGTAGACACCAGGTTAAGTTTTCTATTATGTTTATGATATGCAGTTTCTGTTTCAGTTTCCAACGTTGAGGAGTTATAAGGAGTTGAATATACTAGCTGATTAATAAAAACACGCCGGCGGGGTTTCCCATGTCGGCGTGCATGCGTTTCCAGATACGGTCCCGGAGACAGAGGGATCGCAAACAAGTCCCAGGGGTGCCGGGTCCCAACAAGAAGGGGAGATCCCTTTGTAAGACTGGGCCAAGAGACCACCCCCATGGGCGCAAGAGACACCCTCTTTATTTATTTATCTGGGGAGGTAAAAAACCGAGGGTAAGTAAATTAAATATGAAAAGACCTGTGCTGGCTGGCGGCCTAGCAGTACCCTGCCTGGTATCATATTACAAGGCGGCACAATTAAGCCAAATTGTACAATGGCAATCTAACCCAAAGTTGAAGAGATGGGTGGAAATAGAAAATGCTGCATGCGCACCTTTGGATCTAAGCAGCTTAATTTGGTTACCTAAAATGGCGCGAAAATTCACCACAATGCCGCTATCCTCAATGACCAACTTATTGTCAATCTGGGAGGCTACGAAAATCAGGCATTCCCTCACGACAAAACATTCCATGGTGATACCCATATGGAATAATCCTGAATTCGTTCCGGGTCTATCAGTCGGTAATATCTCAATCTGGAGGCAGAAGGGTTACAATCGGATTAGAGATTTGGAGGGACATGATAGAAAAATCAAAACATTTGACCATATCAGACTAGAAAAAGAGATGCCCCACTCAGAATTCTTTAGATCCCTCCAGATCAGGGCATTTTATAACAAATTTGCCCCATACCCCCTATTAACATCTTTAGAAAAGCTCTGTCTGGCTGAGACCGACACAAAGGGACTTACATCTCGGCTTTACGGAGAAGTGATCAGTTCTGGTGAACATGCACAGCGGATACCCTCATTCCGATCTCAATAGAAACAGATTTAGGAGAAAACTTAGAGGATGAAAATTGGAGCGCTATATACATGGCCACTGCAAAGAGCTCCATATGCACCACTCTTAAGGAGAACACATATAAAGTCCTAATGCGATGGTACCTCACCCCACTGAAATTATCAAGGTTTGTGCCGGGATCCTCCCCCCTGTGCCCTCGCCAGTGCGGAGGATCAGCCGACCTGTTACATATGCTGTGGTTCTGCCCTCGGATCTCTCCACTCTGGGAGGCGATTAGACATTGGATTCAGAGATTGTTCGATCTCACAATACCCACAGACCCGTAGCTGTTCCTCCAGAACAGGCCATTGACGGGCCTCACCAAAGCACACAACAAACTAATTGCCCATTTTGCAATTGCAATGCGGTGCGATATCGTAGCATTATGGAAACAATCTGATATTCCAACCATCCCAAAGATTCGAAATCAAATTTGGTTCATTTGCCAGATGGAAAAGTTAACGAGTTTAGTTAACGACACTGGTGACAATTTCCTAAAAGTCTGGATGCCCTTGCTGGCACAGACAGATATCCCGGGGATAGAGAGGACCTCAATCTGGCTATGATAGTTGTAGATGTGTTCTCCTTGGGAGGAGCTTATGGGTCGTATTCTATATCCCTAAGACCCTATATAGCAGCATTATAATATAAGCAATTAGAGAAGCGACCCAGCCCACACGTGTTCGGGGTCGGGCCTTGGGATGCATCCACAACCACCTCACTCTTCATACCTCACCCCCAACCTTCCCCACCCCACCCAGACCTTCCCACTCCCTCCCTCTTTTTTTTTTTTTTTGTGAGTGTGTCTTGTCTCCCCCTTTAAGTTTGGTTATAAGTGTCTGTTTGTCCTCTTCAGAAGGATCTCATTACTATTTTCTCAGTTGTTAAAATATTGTTTTCATACAAGACAAAAAAAGTATTCGATAATGTATTTTTTGCTGTTACAATTCAATAAAAATTTAAGTTAAAAAAAAAAAATGGGGATAGTTAAGCTACATGGATCTTCTTACATGCTACAAGTGAGCCTGGATCCAGAATAGGTACTCAAGGGGTTACTGACTACTTAATGTGCATTTTAATGCATATTTTACTAATGTTTTTATGGTAGGCTTTATTTATGTTTCTTCAAGGGTCTTCAGCTCTAAAAGCCATTTTTAGCTAATGTCACTGTAAGTCATTCAAATAGATGGGAGGTTAAGTGTTTTTTAGGTGGGGTAGGTGGTAGGTAATGGGGGTAGGTGCCATGGGTAGGTGGTTAGGCCCCGCAGGGGGATAGAGGTATGGGATAACCCCTTGTTTGCCAGAGGGAATAGTAAGTCATTGCCAAGCAATGCTTTATTAGAACTTTTAGTATGCAAGGGAGAAAAGTGTAGTGGTAGTGATTTATTAATCTATTAATAGACCTTCGTGGCCAACTAGCCATTGGTTGACCATGATTAGATGGCCACCTGGGCTGCTAAGGGGTTAATATATTTAAATATTGTAAATTTGTTATTTCATGTACTGTTCTTTTCTCACCTATTCTTGTTTATATTCCTTAAGTATATGGTGGTCATTATATAAATAGGCAAGAAAGGCTAGCCTGAGGTACTGTAGATGATACAAATGTGAATTAATTATTTGCATGCCCATTTTGCATATAGTATGTTCATTTGAAATCATTGCAGACATATTTCCACAGTAAAAAGACCCTTATGACAGCTTTAACACTGGTGTTATGGCTTTAGTGAATAGGTTAATAAATAATGTAGCAATAATGCCAGAAACTGTACATTTTTCTGCAAGAATGACCTCCAACGCATAAAAAAAATTCTGGAACAACAGAGAATATACACTGACAACGATTCACTGCTTTTTTTATTGGAGTTGGTGGAAAAATCAGTCTTGCTTTAGATACAAAAATAAGTAAGTAAATGTATGTCAAGAATGTTTTGATTCTGACCAAATTAATGGGTTGTGCATTAAAGTCTTGGACGAAAAATATCAGAATCGGAAATGAAGAAAGTGATTAAAAAGGAAACTACTATTACGATCTCCTCCACTGGCATGGCATGAGAAACTAAGGATCTAGTTTGGTGTACTGTCAATTGAATTGGATATAGAGCCATATTCCTTGCCAATATTCTGCACCATCAACAAATGACTGGAAATTAGAGGTGGGAGAATATTATAGAGTATTTTAAATATTCCCCATACTCATGGATAAATAAACAAATACATGGAACTAGAAATAGGGAATAAAACCCTAAGGAAATGTACAGTCTATGGTTGCAGAGTAGTGAAAATGGGCACAACAGGTGGGTTGGATTTTTGTTGCCATTTTTCCTATGTTGAAATCCATTATTAATCCTTTGCCATTTTAATAATTCCACGTATCTAATATACAGTAGAAGATTTAAATCCACAATATTTTCCCACAGACATATACTCATACAGAACTCAAAATATCCCTTTTGAAAAACTCTGCAAACCCCAAATGTTTGAATGCTAATTTCAGTTGAATACTTTTTATTATGAAATACAGTTTCTATGTTCTTGTAAAAAAAAACTCTTGCTGTGAAAATGGTCAGCTAACAAGTTATAAAAAAGGTAAAAATGAGACAAAGCAAACTGTGACATACTTCACTTTCTTTTCAAAAGTGGAATGTGTTCTTAAGACAGCGGGAGCCGTTTATGGGAAACTAACAAAATCCTGCTGATGTTTGCTACCTGCTGGGGTACTGATTAAAATCTATAGGAGGTAAGGGTGAATTGAAAGGCTGCTGAAAAAACACAAATCCCATATAAACAAAATAACAATCTTAGTTATTTTATTGCCATTAATTTCAAACTTTATACAAAAAAAGTGTAACCACGATACCACTTTATAGAACGCCCCTTTAAGGATTTCATAGATCTCCTCACTTTTCAGATAACTTACAAAAGCTTTGAAATATGTTATGAAAAAGGAAAAAGTACTATACTGTACAGCAGAGGTGCGCAAACTGCATGGGGGTTGTGGGGGGATGGCGCAAGATTGTTTAGGGGGGGCGCAGGCAGCGGGGCAATTTTGCAGAGAGAAAAACCGTCTGTAGCTGCAATTTCTCCTGCAGCCATTAGGTGGCGCTGTGCTACACAGCTTATGCTGCACAGGCTTTGACTTGCTGAATGCCGTGTGATGAGGTGAGTGTGTGTGTGTGTGTGTGTATATGTGTGAGACATGTGTGAGATGCGTGTGAGACAAGAGAGACATGGAGAGGTGGGAGACATTGGGGGGAGAGAGAAAGAGGGACATGGAGAGGTGGGAGACATATTGGGGGGAGGGGGAGGGAAAGAGAGACATGGAGAGGTGGGAGACATATTGAGGGGAGGGGGAGAGAAAGAGAGACATGGCGAGGTGGGAGACATATTGAGGGGAGGGGGAGAGAAAGAGAGACATGCAGAGGTGGGAGACATATTGAGGGGAGGGGGAGAGAAAGAGAGACATGGAGAGGTGGGAGACATATTGGGGGGAGGGGGAGAGAAAGAGCGACATGGAGAGGTGGGAGACACATTAAGAGGAGGGGAGAGAAACAGACATGGAGAGGTGGGAGAAATATTGAGGGGGGAGAGAAAGAGAGACATGGAGAGGTGGGAGACATATTGGCGGAGAGGGAGAGAGACACTGGGGAGAGGTGAGAGAGAGACACTGGGGGAAGGTGAGAGAGAGAGACACTGGGGGGAGGTGTGAGAGAGACACTGAGGGGAAGGTGTGAGAGACACTGGGGGGAGGTGAGAGAGAGACACTGGGGGAGGTCAGAGAGAAAGACACTGGGGGGAAGGTAAGAGAGAGACACTGGGGGAAGTTGAGAGAGAAAGACACTGGGGGAAGGTGAGAGAGAGACACCTGGGAAGGTGAGAGACACTGGGGAAGGGGAGAGAGACACTGAGGAAAGGTGAGAGAGAGACACTGGGGGAAGGTGAGAGAGAGACACTGGGGGATGGTGAGAGAGACACTGGCTGGAGGGAGAGGACACAATGGCTGGAGGGAGAGACACAATGGCTAAACGGAGGGATGAAGGTCAGGCAGAGATGGCAGAATTGAGGGGCTTGGGAGGAGGATGAGTTTTGGGGGGGCTGAGGGTTATTCTTTGGGTCAGGGGGGACACTTGGGTGTACTGATCATCAGGGGAGTGTCACGGGACTGGTCACGGGTGCTCACCACAAACTGGAATGGACCGCGAGGCCGAGGTGGGAATACAGGCAAACCACCGCCCTACAGCCGCGTAAACGGGTCCGGTAAGCAGAGTAGTATGGATAGCCTGGGTCGGGGCAGGAGAATGTGGAATCGTAAATGTACTTGCCAGAGTCAGGGTCAGAGATGTCAAGAGTAGTCAAAGTCCAATGCCAGAGTCGAGGAGAGGAGAAGGTAGAAATCCGATGAACGAGCCGGGGTTGAGGGTGCCAGAAAACTGGAGTCCGGGAACAAGCGAAGGGTCTGTAACAGAAGGACAAGAGCAGACTGCGAGGTAGCTTGTAGGAAGCACAACGAGAGACTGACTATGCTCAGCAATCAGCTCTGAGCTGGTAGCACTATATACCGAGAGGGACCAATGGGAACTACCAGCAGTGAGGTCAGACGTAGGTAGAGCGCTGATAGGCTGAGGCTGGATGCAGGACAGGTGTGAGAGAAACAAGATCATTGGCAGCTGTGGAGGTGGCCATACTTGCGAGCGCACGTGCATCGTGCGCGACATCCATGGAGGCGGAGGAAGCGGAAGTACACCGGGGAGGTAAGCCGCAGGCGTCGGCGTGCGCGTGGTCTGCCCCGGCGGCGCGCACGTCCGACAGGAGGGAGAGAGGAGGCGACGTGAGGGCAGATGCCGGGCGCCCCAGTGGCGGAGGAGACAAGCACCGGGGCTGAGGAGCGGGATGCCGTGGGAGGTAGGAGACGCGGCGTCCTTACAGGGAGATTCATCAGTACCCCCCTTGAGTTTGGTTATGGGGGGTCCCTGATCCCTGGGCAACATTTAAAACAGGCATAAATAAATAATACATAAAACTGGTAGGTAGGAGTGGATGACACTGGGGAAAGCAAAAGGGAGGGGGGAAAAAGGGGGGCAGGAGAGGGAAGGGATGTAGCAAAGAGGTGGATGAATGCCACCTCAAATGGATTACCTTTGTGCACCAGAAAAAAACATATTACCAGATGCCAGTGTAGCCCTGGTAAGAATTTGGGCTATAGATCTTTCTCCTACTGGTATAAGCCCTGCTTAAGGGCAGGCCGCCAGTAGTTATCATGGGTTTTCCCCGCTTCAAGCCCTGCCCTGATTGGTGGAGGTAGGCACCCTGACTCTGTGTCTAAGGCAAGAGACATAGGGGAGGGGCCTGCCAAAGTCATAAGGGGAGCCTATTTAGTTGTGTTGGAAGAGTGTCAGTTCAAGTCCTGGTTGAGTTCTGTCCTGGGATCAGGAGAATGAAGTGTTACATTTGGAGGAGAAGCTCAGGCAGGCCTGAGTAGAGTTGATAGAACTGTGGTGGACCAATGCCCCTCACCCTGCTTAGGGGTTGAGGGAAGAGCTAGCCCCACCCTGAGTGTCTGTACCTTGGGGTGGTGGCAGGGAACAGTGAGAGTCCCAGACAGCCCATCCTGAAGGGGTACAGTCTGGATGAGAAGGAGAAGGAGACCACTGTATCTGATTTGCTGCTGTGTGCTGCTGTGTGGACAATAAAGTGCTGCTTGTTTTACAAAGACTGAGACTGAAATCTCTCGCCCGTTGAAGGGCTTCTCTGGATGGATTTCACTCTACCCTGATAGGGCTTGCCAGTGATGGAGCCACTGTTTCACCACTAAAGAATGAAGGCAAGAACCCCAGAAGCCTGTACCTGTTGTCCCCCATACCATCGCGGGAGACTCAGGCCCTCCTGTTACCAGCAGGTATGCACCACTCACAGACATGTAGCCAGCCCTCATTACACCCTAGGGGTCCGATCTGCGAATGGGGGGGAAGGTAGAACAATAAAATAAACAGTGATCCAATACTAGTATACTGCCTGCGCGCACGCCTGCCGCCCAATCGATTTGTGAACTTGGCTGCAGGAGATTGTAGACGCGTGGCGGACGCGTCACAAAGCTGGTTCGCCCTCATTGGCTGAACCAGCTCACGTGCACTGAGTCATGTGATTTTGATTAAATCAGGCAGGGGGGTGCCCCAGAAATTTCATGGATGAAAAGGGGGGCTTGGCATAAAAAGTTTGCTCACCCCTACTGTACACTATATGACATTCTGTATAGTGCAGTTCCCCATCACTGCACTGTGGGGTAGGCACTGCAGCCATGTTTTTTTGTTTGCATATTACAGTTCACAATCTATATATTTTTTCAAAGCACAGGTATTAGTACCTTCTACACAATGAAAAGTGATGACAAATTGGATAGGAATAATAAATAACACTGCAGCATATTTCTCCTCCTTGCTCATATAATATAAACTGAAAATGTGCAGTTCAATGTTCTTACACATTTGGCAAGGTACCAGTTTTGTCTCTCCTCACAGAAATAAATGCATAAACAAAGTTTATATTCGGTATTAAAGATGGGTGAAACTTTCGCTGACATTAACTGCAAATTCGGGAGTTCCTTTCAGCTGTGAATATCAGCATCTCAGTCTAAAAAATGCACATTCGCCTACTTTTGTTCAAATGCTTGTGTAACGGGTATTCCACCCCACCCAATCGCATATATAGTGTGGGTGCGTAGAACATGCGGTGTTACCAGGTGTGGTGCATATACCTGCAGGCTCACAGGAGGCGTCAGCCTCCGCTAGTGAGAGCCTGGGGTGAATCCTCTGGAACGATCTCGGTTTCAGCTCCTCCACCTATGTAGGATTCTATGGAAATGTAGAATGACCCTAACATAGGAAACCAACCAAAAACCACATACACCAGTATTATGGATAACAGATTTACTGAATGAATAAACGATAACAATACATCACAATTGTACTCATAACATCCCCACCATATAACATCTCCACAGTGCCCACAGCCCAACCCCCTTTGATCAACCCACTCTTTCATCACTTGCTTTCAGTAACCTTTTGACACCTCCAGCTATAAAACACATCCACACCGGGGGAAGGACCAGCACAGATAACATTCCAATAGACACTGTTTATAGTATAGCTTTTGCTTGCTTCATTCATTGTAACATCGCCGGAAGAAGAGATCAGTGTATCTCGAAAGCTTGCACAAATAAAAGCATTTCGTTAGCCCAGAACGGTATCAACTATTTATTTTTTGATTATTGAAGCTCGGCTAACACGGTACTGATACCACTACATGTGCCAGCCACTGCCTGCCTTTAAGCCAATTACAGACAATTACAGTACATATCAATAAAGGCAGTCAAAGACCTTAGTGTCTATTTTACTGGCAGAAGATGTTTGTTTTTGTGCTGACCAAATCTGACACTGGGATCATGTATGCTATATAGCTATATATATATATATATATAGCTATATAGCATACATGATATATATATATATATATATATATATATATATAGCATACATGATCCCAGTGTCAGATTTGGTCAGCACAAAAACAAACATCTTCTGCCAGTAAAATAGACACTAAGGTCTTTGACTGCCTTTATTGATATGTACTGTAATTGTCTGTAATTGGCTTAAAGGCAGGCAGTGGCTGGCACTGACTGTAATGGTTTTAAACATGTCTCATTATTATCAGCACTGCATATGAGGTAATGCTAGAAGGAATCAAGTAACTAGTGTTTCAAAGACTATGAAACTGTTTTTCTTGCCTTTTAGCAGTTTTATTGCATGTTTCTCCACTAATAGCCAAATAAACAAGCATTTTGCCATTCTACATGGCACAACTCATTGCAATATTGTAAACAATTCTGCAAATCATAAAGCTAGTTAAGTTCCAGAGATTTCAGGCATGCCAAGTGGAAGATTATTTTTAAGATTTTTTCATCACAGTGCATCCAAAAATTATAGTACTATTTTTTATACTGTATGTATAGCCAGGTACCCTCCGGTCTCCCCGTGCTCCCGTTTCCCCCCCCCCCCCTTACCCTCAGTGTAATGCAGGGTAAAATAGAGTGCCGGTGGTTCTCGCCCCAGGGCGCCGCCATGTTACGTGTGCGCGCGCACGAGCGCATAGTTGGGGATGCGCAGGAGCGGCAAAGGCCGGGAAGAGCTCTGGAAGGTTGCGCTTGAGCGGGGCAAGGTCACGTCGGCCATTAGAATCGCCCAGGCGCAGTGCCCTATGCGCACGCGGTCGCAATGTTAATCAGGCAGCTCAAGGACTACAACACCCATGATGCTCAGAGAGGAAGCTGCCTAGTGACTTACGAGAGCCAATAGGATGGCTGGATTGCTTCTGGAAGAAGGAAAGACTATTGCCTGCTGGGAGAGGAAGTGACAGTGAAGATCAGGAGACTGAAGCTGTAGATTGGTCCACAGAGCAGGGCTCCAGGGACTAGGCCAGAGGTCAATCCCCTAGGGCCCAGCTAGTTCCCTGAGTCACTGTATATGTGTTCTGAGTGCTTGCTATAGGGAAGGCCTTTATGTAGGGACCCTTTCATATAGCCTTAAAGAGGTGTATGCTGCAGGATATTGCCTGAGGGTGGTGCAGCCTGAATGCTGAAACAGACGCTGATTACTTAAAGAGACAGTCAGTCAAGGATCATCCGGCTGGAGATCCCTCCCCTGGGGAGACAGACAAGGGATTCATTTCTGCCAGAGCAGCACATTGCGGCGTGGGATCACTGTGCGGTGTTGCTGATTCACCAAGGATTCTCCTAGTTAGGACCATAACCAGGGAGGTAGTATATTAAAGTGCACCAACGGGCCCCAACACAGGGAAGCGCTGTCCCTTACATACACACTAACTTCATAACTGGTGGTCACTGAGATGTAAAGTGCCCTGGCATATTGGTACCCTAAGGACATAGGGTGATGCAATGATGGACACGAGGGCTGGTGGGATGTTATGCAATGTTATGTGATGCTCTGCTATTGATATGCCAAGGATAGTATGCTGATTAGTAAATACTATTTCATACAGCCGTGTGTGTATTTACTGTATGGTTGTCTGGTGTGGGGACACTCCCACCACATTGGTATCCCCCATCAGTGGAGACGCTGCACAGGGTGTAAGTACACCCCAGGCACCCAGTGGCGGAGGCTCAGACCTCTGGTTAGCCTCACAGGTGACAGCAGTACCAGTAGTTATAGTTAGGGGTACAGGGGTACACCCGCTACATTTGAGGCGCTGCTGAGATTCAGACCTGGGGTGCCTAAAGTAAGTGTGTATATTTATCCAAATTTGGTCATCATGTTCTCTCCGTCCAGTCTGTAGGTCCATGCCTGGGCCTTCAATGTCAGAGAACCACCCAGTCATGTCGTTGCTGTGGGGAACGTTCCGGGCTTAGTGCCCGAGAGTGAAGTACAAGAGTCATTAGGGAAACTCCTGGGTCTTGACACTTTGAGGCCCAGAGGACGGGAATATGACCCCACTTATAAATTGAGTACCATGCTATTTACGGCAGAGCGGGAAATATGCCGGGAAACTGTTCCCCAGACCATACAGGCCCCTGAAGCCCCAACAAGGCTATCCGTTAGTATTCTCAGACCTACCCAAAATCAGAGAGGTATTTACTGTTACGCCGGTGCTGCCCGCAGACCAGACCCGTACCCTGAGCTGAAGGGGGAAGTGGTAATACACGCACCCGCAGCAAAGGGAGCGTGCCCGGAGTGTGGTATGAAGCATTGCCAGGCCAGGTGTAGTAAGATAGACAATACTTGCCGGTACCAGTTGTAGAGATAGAGTGAAGGATGCCTCGCCAAAGTCAGGGAGTGGAGAGTGGAGATAGGTCGTTGTCCAAGCCGTGTTCAAGGGGTTACCAGAGTGAGCGTTGTCCAAGGAGTGCCGAGATCGAGAGCCAGAGGGGGTAGTCATACGAGCTGCGTCAGAACCTGTGAAAACACTGAGAGAATCCTGAAGTACTTCCATACAGAGACTATGTCGAGCAAAGACTGAGAGCAGAGAGGAGCTAGATAAAGCAGGAAGGTCCAATTAGGAACGGAGGCGGGACAGGAAGAGCTACAGGGAGACACTGCAGATTCGTGCAGGCATAACAGGCCAGGTGACTCTTGTTGGTAACCTGAGTATGCTTGTGCAGTGTGCGGGGGCGGAGCCTGAGGTCCAGGGGACGGGAAGAAGAGTGTGCAGATTGAGCGTGCTCCGTAATTCGTGTACGCGCGTGAACCGAGCCAGTGGATGGTGCAGGTGTGCGTGCAGGTGTGTGTGCAGGTGTGCGTGCAGGAGGGCGTGGGCGCGCCCGGCGCTGAGCAGAGGAATCACCGAGGGGAGTGATCCCGCGACAACGGCAGGGGCGAGGAGCCGTGGAGGCCGGTAAGGCAGGTATGTTTTGTGACAGTACCCCCCTCTTCAGGAACGGCCTCAGGACGGTCCAAGAACGATTTCTCTGGAAACTATTTCCTGAAGGACTTAAGAAGGGCTGGGGCATGAATGTCCTTTGAAGGTACCCAGGATCTCTCTTCAGGACCAAAGCCCTTCCACTGCACCAAGAACTGGAGCTTACCCTGGATAGGCGAGAATCCAAAAGAGAGTGAACCTCATATTCCTCGTTATTTTGTACAGTAATAGGATCCGGTTTACGAGTCTGATCCGGAAAGAAGTGACTGGAGATAAATGGTTTTAAGAGGGACACATGAAAGACATTGGGAATCTTCATACTGGGTGGTAGTTGGAGCTGGAATGCCACGGGATTGATTTGTTCGCAAATAGGGAAGGGACCCAGGAACTTAGGTGCCAGTTTAGGAGATGGTACCTTGAGGTGGATATTCTTAGAGGAGAGCATACCAAATCCCCTGGTTTGTAACTGGGCGCAGAATGACGACGACGATCGGACTGTAGTTTCGATCTGCGAGAGGAGTTGAGAAGGGTAGACTGAATCCTGGACCATGCGGTTTGCAGGGAAGAAATGCGTTCATCTACGGCTGGTACTCCAGAAGGGATGTTGGGGATGGGAAGACAGGGAGGATGGAACCCATAATTTATAAAGAAGGGCGACTCCTGGGTGGACTCGTTTTTGGCAGAATTGACGGCATACTCTGCCCAAGAGAGGAGTTGAGCCCAATCATCCTGGAAATCGGATATGAAACATCTCAGGTACTTCTCCAGGGATTGATTGATTCTCTCTGTTTGTCCATTGGACTGAGGATGATAGGTGGAAGAGAAAGAAGAAGAGATGCCCAATCTCTTCGTGAAAGCTCTCCAAAATTTAGATACGAACTGAGAACCTCTGTCAGAAACAATGGACGAAGGGATCCCATGAATCCGGAAAATCTGCTCCGTAAAGATATCAGCAAGGGCGGGGGAGGTGGGTAATCCTTTAAGTGGAATGAAATGGGACATCTTCGAGAACCTGTCCACGACCACCAAGATGGTGTTCATTCCTTTGGACCTGGGCAACTCCACGATGAAGTCCATCGAAATGTGGGACCAGGGGCGGTCGGGAACTGGAAGGGGTAACAGAAAACCCTGAGGCTTTTGACGGAGAGTCTTGCTTTGAGCGCACATGGGGCAGGCACGGGTAAACTCCAGAATATCTTGAGACATCCTTGGCCACCAGAAATTCCGACGAATGAGATCAGTAGTCTAGACCTGCAGATTTAGAGGAGTGACCCCAAGACAGGACCTCTGGAACAAATTTGGAAGGTACAAAGAATTTGTTGTCGGGAACGACCAAGTCCTTGGGAATGCGTCTCTGGGAGTGCAAAATCTTGTCAAGATTCTTGAAAGAAGACATGGCGAGAATCCTCTCATGTGGAAGGATAGTCTCCAAAGATTCCTCTGGTCTCTCTTCAGAAGAATGTATACGGGAGAGTGCGTCTGCCTTTACGTTCTTGGTCCCGGGGATATAGGAAAGGTGAAAATCGAATCGAGAAAAAAAAAGAGCCCAACGAGCCTGTCGAGCATTTTCTATGTAAAGAAGGTTCTTGTGGTCCGTGAGAATAGTAAACGGCTCTTTCGACCCCTCCAGCAGGTGTCTCCACTCTTGAAGAGCCATCTTCATGGCCAGAAGTTCCCTGTTACCCACGTCATAGTTCCTCTCGGCAGACGAGAATTTCTTGGAAAAATATGCACAGGGATGTAACTTATCTTGGGGCGTGGGTCTCTGAGAAAGAACGGCACCAGCGCCGCAATCAGAAGCGTCGACCTCCAGGACGAAGGGAAGTTCAATGTTGGGATGACGGAGAATAGGTGCGGATATAAAGGCTTCCTTGAGTGTCTCGAAGGTGGAGATGGCCTCGGATGACCAAGCAGAAGGATCAGCTCCTTTTTTGGTGAGCGCAGTAAGGGGTGCCACAATGGTGGAAAAACTCTGTATAAACTTACGATAATAATTAGCGAACCCTTAAAAAACGTTGTATGGTCTTGAGAGAGTTGGGTATTGGCCATTCAGTGACTGCTTGAAGTTTACTGGAGTCCATCATAAAGCCCTCATCGGAAATGATGGACCCCAGGAACGGAGTAGAGGTCTGATGAAAGGTGCACTTCTCCAGTTTGGCGTACAAATGGTGTTCACGGAGACGGGAAAGGACGTAGGAGGTGTGGCGTATATGGTCCTGGAGATCTTTGGAAAAAATCAGGATATCATCCAAGTATACAATAACGAAAATATTGAGTACCTTATGAAAGACGTCGTTGATGAAATCCTGGAAGACAGCGGGAGCATTACATAAGACGAAAGGCATTACCAGATATTCGTAGTGTCCACTACGCGTGTTGAAGGCCGTCTTCCATTCATCCCCCTTCCTGATGCGTACCAGGTTATAGGCACCACGCAGATCCAACTTGGAAAAAATCTTGGCCCCCTGTAATTTATCGAACAGTTCGGTAATAAGGGGAAGGGGGTAACGATTTTTAATAGTTATGTGGTTTAAACCCCTGTAGTCGATGCAAGGCCTCAACGACCCGTCCTTTTTCTTGACGAAGAAAAACCCAGCCCCTGCTGGGGAATTGGAGTGACGAATAAAGCCTTTCTTGAGATTCTCCTGGATATTTTCATCCATAGCGTGAGATTCTGGTAATGACAAGGGGTAGGTCTTGGACTTGGGTAGGGAGTAACCTGGAACTAGATCGATCGGACAATCGTAAGTCCTGTATGGCGGCAAGAGGTCTGACTGTACCTTATTGAAAACGTCCCAGAATTGATGGTAAACGGAAGGTAGAATAACTTCGGGAACAGAGGTATTGGCCAGCAGTTGATGAGTCTCACCTGACCTCGGCCTCCAGGAAATGGGAGCAGAGGAAGTCCAGTCAATGAGAGGATTGTTAAGCTGTAGCCAAGGAAGACCAAGGGTGATGGGTATCCCAGGAGCGTGAATGGCATCGAGAACTAAGATCTCCTTGTGCAGATGTGAGGACAGAAGCAAGAGAACCGTCTCTAAGAAGATGTGGGCCAGGGTAAGAGGACGTCCATCGATACCGACGAGTGCGATGGGAACCTTCTTTCTCACGAGTGGTATGCGGTTTAACCTGGCGAATTCAAGATCCACGAAGTTTCCTCCAGCTCCTGAGTCAATGAAAGCGGCGGTAGAAGTCTTGAACTTATCGCCTGAAAGGGAGACTGGAAATGTAAGTTTCTTAGGGAGTTCACATTTAGAAAGGGGACGTGGAGACATTACACCCAGAGAGAGCCCCTCTGTACTCACTGGGTGTTCCCATTTCCCGGACACAGTGGACACTCCTGAACCAGATGTTCCATGGATCCGCAGTAGAAACACAATCCCCTGGCGTGGCGGAACTGCCGTATCGGTGTGCGGATGCGTTGTACCCCCAATTGCATTGGCTCTGGCAACTCCAGTGCAGGATGAAGAGGTATGGTAGCACTTGGGGGAGCAGGAGTGTTGCTGGGAGTACTGGAGAACGGAAGTTGAAAGTTATGGAAGCGAGTGCGCTGACGCTCAGAGCGGCATACCTGGATACGTTGATCTACTCGGACAGCCAAACCAATGAGGACCTCCAATTGATCCGGCCTGGATTGGCGAGAGAGTTTGTCCTTGATGGGATCTGCCAGGCCTTGCCAGAATACAGAGACGAGAGCCTCTTGTCCCCAGTTAGTCTCGGCTGCTAGAGTCCGGAATTCCACAGCATACTGTGTCACCATTCGCCGTCCCTGAGTGATCTGGAGGAGAGAAACAGATGCCATCTCCCGACGAGCGGGAGAATCGAATACTCGTTGAAACTCGGCTTTAAATGCCGGGTAATCTTACGTAAGGTCAGAACGTCGCTCCCAAACCGGGGAAGCCCAAGCCATGGCGATGCTAGTGAGGAGGTTATAAATGTAGGCTACCTTCTTGCAATCAGTATTGTAGAGATGGGGGGCCATTTCAAACTACACCTCACACTGGTTTAGGAAACCCCTACAATCTTGCGGTTCACCTGCATAAAGCTTGGGGGGAGGAATCCTTACATCTGAGCTGCTAACTGCGCTTGCGTAGTGGGGGCTTACATCTGGCGGGGTCGCGGTCGGTACCCTGTCTGAGAGTACTGCGACCTGGCGTGTAAGTGCCACAATTTGATCCGCCATGGCCTGGTTTTGCTGAAGCAGATTGGAGAGAAACTGTTGAAGTTCGGTCTGGTCTGCATCTTGTGGACTCGACATAATGTTATGCCGGTGCTGCCCGCAGACCAGACCCGTCCCCTGAGCTGAAGGGGGAAGTGGTAATACATGCACCCGCAGCAAAGGGAGCGTGTCCGGAGTGTGGTATGAAGCGTTGCCAGGCCAGGTGTAGTAAGGTAGACAATACTTGCCGGTACCGGTTGTAGAGATAGAGTGAAGGATGCCTCGCCGAAGTCAGGGAGTGGAGAGTGGAGATAGGTCGTTGTCCAAGCCGTGTTCAAGGGGTTACCAGAGTGAGCGTTGTCCAAGGAGTGCCGAGATCGAGAGCCAGAGGGGGTAGTCGTACGAGCTGCGTCAGAACCTGTGAAAACACTGAGAGAATCCTGAAGTACTTCCATACAGAGACTATGTCGAGCAAAGACTGAGAGCAGAGAGGAGCTAGATAAAGCAGGAAGGTCCAATTAGGAACGGAGGCGGGACAGGAAGAGCTACAGGGTGACACTGCAGATTGGTGCAGGCATAACAGGCCAGGTGAGTCTTGTTGGTAACCTGAGTATGCTTGTGCAGTGTGCGGGGGCGGAGCCTGAGGTCCGGGGGACGGGAATAAGAGTGTGCAGACTGAGCGTGCTTCGTAACTCGTGTACGCGCGTGAACCGAGCCAGTGGATGGTGCAGGTGTGCATGCAGGAGGGCGTGGGCGTCCGGCGCTGAGCAGAGGAATCGCCGAGGGGAGTGATCCCGCGACGGCGGCAGGGGCGAGGAGCCGTGGAAGCCGGTAAGGCAGGTTTGTTTTGTGTGTCCAGGGACTCCCTGCAGGAAGGGGGTGCTCTGTGTGGGGAGCGTGGAGAACACCGATTCCTGACATTTACCTCCCCAATCTCGCCAATCACTGAACCGGTCTCAGACGGGCCCTCTACCAGTGACTGGCAGGCGATGACACCCATCTCAAGTACCCCTGCCAGTACTTCCCGTCCACCCCGAGTGACCTTTTCTCCAAGTGCATTAGAAGGAGCCACTAGCTGGGCCGGAAGCCAATCCCAGTCCCCTGTCACTGATAGTGGCCTCATCAATGGAGGGTTTCCGGTGAATATGACTGTGCCCCAATTTATAGAATCTATAACTCTCGCCTCTCAATCTCAAAGTTACAGGCAGCTAAAGCCCTTTTCTGGGACTCTGCCGACGCCTACCGGAGAAGAAGGTTTTGAAACCTGGAGGGAACATACCATCCATTTACTAGCCGAATGGTCGTGCCCAGAGTCGGTCAAGCGGCAAAGACTAGTGGAGAGTTTCCGACCCCCAGCTGCGCAACTGGTGCGAATGCATCGTGAAGTAGAAGGAGATGTGAGGGCTTATGAGTTCTTAGAAATGAGTTGTTAGAAGGATATTAGGTCTTATGACACATTAAAGTTTATATTTTTGATTTGGGTCCTCTCCTTGCTCCCGTCGGATCGTGCTCTCCTCTCCACCCTCTGCATCTACTATTACTGGAAGCTGCACATCCTGCCAGCCACACCGAGGAACTGTGAATACATTATTGCTACAGGGGTACTTCCAATGAGACCGATCGTGGGGGGGCCATTCCTACCCATTACCTGTCTTCAGGAGGTTCGTTAACCCATTATTGCTAGCTACTACTTCAACTCACCATTATTGTTTCTGGGTTATCCTTGGATACTGGCATTGGCTATTATTGGTTATTGTCACGTACAACCCCCTGCTAGCACGTGACCGGCATACGGGACAAGGGTTAATACCGACACCCGCAAGCGCACCCACTCTTCACCCCCGCAAGGGTCCGTCAAATGAACAATATCCCCTCTTACAGGATCAAGGATCAATACACAACCCACAAGCTGCCCCACTCTTCACCCCCTCAAGGGTCCCTCAAATGAGTTGTATCTCTCCTCAAGCTGTCCCAATATACCACCGCCACGAACAGCACACAAGTGAGCACGTGACTTTAGATATGCAACCAGGGTTAATACACAAAGGATTCTCTAGCAACCCCCCTTTCTCCTCTGCAAGGAACCAGCGAGTTAGCATTAACCCCCTACTCAATTGCACATCATAACCATCCACTGCCACCACCTGAGGTTATGCAGATATGATAAAAGATCTTAGTCTACAATATCCGCCAGGGCCTCAGGTCCCTGTTTATTATAGGAAAAACTATGCACTCTAACACACAATCAGTTGTAGTAACATGTGCCTGAATTTAGCAAGTTATTCTCTCCAGCATGCACAAAGTTCATTCAGAGCCCAAAGCATTACTTATTAAATGGTTTAATATATATAGAAATACAGTGCTTGAACTACAGAAAAGGTATTACAAAATAAACATACAATTACAATATAAGGCAGAGCAGCTTCTTAAAATAAAAGGGGTAAAACAGAAAATCCTATACAGTACATTACCACATGCTATGGATTTTTCCCAGAGAGGCACTGGTTCAGAAGATGAGGTCTGCTATGCTTTCCAAGCATGCCCCTGGACAGATCTGACTTGAAACAATCTCCCCCAGACTTAGATACAATACTTTCTTATGACGGTGCCTTAAGCCCACCCCTGTCTACAGAATACTTTGAAGCTGCTCTTCTTTGATTAAAACAATTGACACCTTGAGTGGGCTTTCCAGGACGGACCCCCGCCCCAAGTAAGTTCCTTTGAAATTCAGAGCAGACAGAAACAGTCCTGACCAGTTTCAAACCCAGCATTTGGTATTTTGTTGCACAAGTGTAGCTCATTAACCCCTCAAGCACCAAAGGGATTAAAAATACCCAATATCTCATGACATTATCATGACAGTTATTATACCTTGCATTTGATCGCTTCTTCATATCTATCTTTCCGGTGAATATGACTGTGTCCCAATTTATGGAATCTATAACTCTTGCCTCTCAATCTCAAAGTTACAGGATGCTAAAGCCCTTTTCTGGGACTCTGCCGACGCCTACCGGAGAAGAAGGTTTTGAAACCTGGAGGGAACATACCATCCATATACTAGCTGAATGGTTGTGCCCAGAGTCGGTAAAGCGGCAAAGACTAGTGGAGAGTCTTCGACCCCCAGCTGCACAACTGGTGCAAATGCATTGTGAAGTAGGAGGAGATGTGACGGCTTATGAGTTGTTAGAAATGCTCAAGCTATCCTATGCGTATGAAAACGATGAGGATGAACTGATGGCAAAATTCAAGGCTCTCGGACAAAAAGAAGGATAAGACTTGTCCGCGTTCGTCCCCAAGCTCCAGCTGTCCTTAGGGAATCTCCTGTCAAAGAAAATTGTGGTGGCCGCTGAAGTGGACCGGCATCGATTCAAGTAGCTACTGAAAGGTTCGTTGCCTAGTCACCCTATAGCTATAGTGATGCAGGCCGCCCCGATAACTGCAACACCACCTAGCTACATGGAATTAATGCGGCATATCCGGAGGCATGAGGTACAGCTGCATTTTCACACCCCCAAGAAAGGGAAAGATGGCTGCAAAGAGGATGCCAAGGAAGCACCAATACCCAAAGGAAAAGGGAACAAGAAGGAGAAAGATAGAGAGGCTACTGAAGTGCCCAGGTCGTCGCCCCGGTCTCTAGGCTGCTCAAGATCTCACCCGGACTTACGCTGCTACAACTGCAGCGAACTAGGACATATCGTAAAGGTTTGTCCAAACCCTGGGAAACCCCATACAGAAGCCAAGTCCTACAAGTCCTACACTGTACAGGTACAGCAGTCCCTCACGTCTTTCCCGGCACTACCCGAGGAGGTTGACGAAGAATCTGGCAAGCCCCCTCCAGAGGCGAGTACCCAATTAGATGCCTATTCTCGAGTAGGGCCCACCGCTATCATAAGAGTCGTCGTAGAGGGGATCTATTCTTCAGCACTGTTGGACACTGGGTCACAGGTGACCATCATCTATCATCCATTTTACGATCAGCACCTCAGTCATCTCCCGTTACAGTCAGCAGAGAAGATGAAGCAATGGGGACTGAGTAAAGATGATTACCCCATAGACGAAATAGTGGCGGTCAAGTTGGATATCTTGCAATTGAACACAAACAAGTCACATCCTATGATTTTGGAAGCTTTGGTCTGCCCAGAGGCTCGAGAGCATCCCAGTGCCCCATCATATTGGGCACAAATGCCGATATCGTGAGGTCAGTGATTCGTTCCATCCTGCAAGAAGCTAGTGAACTACCATTGTCATCCCTGAACATCGCCCCTGGCCTACGGGAAGAATGCTATAGAGTGGCGTATGAAGAAGAGTATGGTAAGATCTTTAATCTAGAGCGAGGGTTATTGGAGATTCCACCAGGGGGAGTGAGGCGTGTGACGGCGCTAGTTCATTACCCCCGTCGGCATGAAAATGACAAGTACTTTTCACTAGAGACTCTTCCTGAGTCTGAGCTTCAGTGGGGCTATCGGATGATACCTGTAGTATGGGAGTGGAAATCTAACGTTCCTAGGAAGATTACAGTGTCCGTCCAGAACATGTCTCTACATACAGTGCCGATTAAAGAAGGACAAAGACTAGGTAGAATTTATCCTGTGGAACCTGAGGACAACACCGTGACCGTCCACACTGCCTGCATGGGAGGAGAGTCCGAAGCCCTACAATTCGACTTCGGAGATTCCCCTCTGGAGGAAGAATGGAAAGAGAGATTACGTGCTCAGTTGAGAGAGAGACGGGAAGTGTTCTCTACTAGTGAGATGGACGTGGGATGCAGCAGAAGCGCTCAGCACCCGATTCGTCTGAATGGTGACACTCCGTTTAGGGAAAGGTCTCGCCGTATAGCTCCCCGAGACGTGGACGATGTGCGAGGGGTTCTCAATGAGATGGAGACAGCCAGTACAGTGACCGAATCTAGAAGTCCCTATGCCTCGCCGATTGTGGTGGTACGGAAGAAAAATGGGTCTGTTTGATTATGCGTGGACTACAGAACATTGAACAAACGTACGGTGCCTGACCAATACACGCTACCACGCATAGAAGACATCCTCAGTGCATTATCCGGAAGTCAGTGGTTTAGTGTGTTGGATCTTCGATCTGGATATTACCAGGTTCCCATGAGTATGGCTGACCAAGAAAAGACAGCGTTCGTCTGTCCTTTGGGCTTCTATCAGTTCACCCGGATGCCCCAAGGTATCTGCGGTGCTCCAGCCACATTCCAACGGCTTATGGAGATGACGATTGGAGACATGTGTCCTCGTGAGTGTCTGGTCTACTTAGACGACATAATTGTATTCGGAACAACTCTCGAAGAACATGAGACTCGGCTGAAGTAGGTGCTGGATTGATTAGGTCACGAAGGATTGAAGCTCTCCTTAGACAAGTGCCGTTTCTGTCGGACATCGGTCACTTATGTGGGTCATATAGTATCTGCGGATGGAATGGCCACTGACCCGGCTAAAGTACAGGCGGTCGTAAATTGGCCGAGACCCGAGAATGTGATGGAACTGAGGTCCTTTCTCGGGTTTTGCGGGTACTACCGGTGGTTTGTGGATGGATACTCCAAGAAGGCGGCTGTACTGAACAACTTGCTGAAGGTCTACCCAGAAGAACCCAAGCAGAAGAAGACCACTCCGAGAACACCCTTCAGGGATCGGTGGACACCAGCCTGTGAAGAAGCGTTTAAAGGGCTGAAGAAGAGTCTAACGGAAGCTCCCGTCCTGGCCTATGCTGACCCGGAGAAGCCTTACATCCTGCACGTGGATGCATGCCTTAACGGATTGGGAGCAGTACTACATCAGAAGTACCCCACTCGGCAGCGACCTGTGGTCTATGCAAGTAGAAGTCTGACCCCTAGTGAAAAGAAAAATCCTGTCCACAAGTTGGAGTTTCTTGCCCTCAAATGGGCCATATCTGAAAAACTACATGACTATCTATACGGAGTTACCTTCGAAGTCCGAACGGATAACAATCCGCTGACCTATGTACAAACTACTGCCAAATTAGATGCGACCGGTCATAGATGGATGGCCACCCTCGCCAATTATCGGTATTCTCTGAAATATAAGCCTGGACCTCTCAATATAGGAGCCGATGCTCTATCTAGAAGATCGGGACTGGGTGAGACTTCCGACGATGGTCCGTGGGAAGAAATTCCAGGGCCAGGGATGAGAGCTATATGTTCCACTGCAGCTATTGTAAAAGATCGAGTGGCATTCTCAGAGCTAAGAGTCGCGGATTCTTTAGGGTGTCGACCTCAATGCCTTCCAGAAGCTTACTGTCACCCTGATGCCATGGGTCTAACCCAAAACGTTATCTTTACTTGGGAAGAACTGGTAATAGCACAGACACGTGATCTTGCGGCAAAGGCTGTCCGAGAGCCTCTACACAAAATGATTCTTCCTTAGTGAAACGGGCTCCTCCCGATGATGTAAGCCTCCTCATGCGAAAATGGGACACGTTTGAGGTAGATAATGGACTACTCTATAGGGTTGTTCAATTCCAGAATCATCCTGACCGTCGACAGCTGTTTCTACACCGGCAAATGCAAGGCCTTGTTTTAAGATCACAACATGATGATCATGGACATTTGGGGGTGGATAAGACTCTGGGTTTAGTGCGAGACCGTTTTTTCTGACCAAGAATGAGGGAGTCAATTGAATAACACTGCCGGAAATGTTTACGGTGCATTCATAGGAAGACACTTCCCACTCGTGCTGCCCCAATGGGCCATCTCAAGAGCTCCGGGCCTATGGATGTAGTATGTATGGACTTTATGTGCATAGAGCCAGACTCAAAGGGTATATGGAATGTGCTAGTAGTGACAGATCATTACACTTGATACGCGCAGACCTTTCCCACGAAAGATCAGAAAGCTACCACTGTGCTAAAGTACTATGGGCTGCCCAACAGGATGCATTCAGACCAGGGGCGAGATTTTGAGAGCAAGCTGATCAAAGAGTTGCTAACACTGTTGAATATCCAGAAATCCAGAACTACTCCTTACCATCCCGAGGGAGATGCACTCCCTGAAAGCTTTAATCGGACATTGCTGGATATGCTAGGTACCCTGAAAGATTCCCAAAAAGGTGAATGGAGCAGATATGTGGAGGGCTTGATACATGCCTACAATTGCACTAGGCACGAGTCCACAGGGTACACGCCATACTTCATGATGTTTGGGAGAGAAGCCCGATTGCCGATCGACATCCACCTGCGGGTATCTACCGATGGGGTACCAAACATGGCTCATTATCGATATGTGAAGAGACTCCAGCATAGTCTGCACCGTGCCTATCAGTTAGCTGAAAGAGCTACCGCTAGACTGAATGCCAATAACAAAAGGAGGTACGACCACAAAGTACGATATCGAGAGCTCCAGCCGGGAGATGCAGTTCTCCTACGCAACTTAGGGATTCACGGCAAGCACAAGCTAACTGATCGCTGGAGAGAGGGACCTTTCCAAGTATAGTCCCAAATGCCGGGCCTCCCTGTCTACCGCATACGTGACGTGAATGGCAGGGTAAAGGTCTGGCACCGAAATCACTTGTTACCTATCCCACAACTGGGAGAGAGAGATATCCAGAAACAGACACAGTAGTAAACGACAGTGAGCCAGAAGAGTCCACCGAGAATTCAGGGTCCACAGATGAAACGATTCAAGATCCTTTGGAGGGAACATCCAACAGAGATTGGTGGGCACCTCCCGAAGGAGCAACGGGTAATGGGCCTGTAATTCCAGCACCATCATCAGGAAATTCCCTAAGTAGTCAACCATTAGACCCTAACAGTTCGAGTTTTGTGCCCACGAGAGACAATGTTTAGCCACAAAGAGACTTTTCCCATACTAGTTCACCCTCTGATAGAGAGTCCAGGCCCCAAGTCTACGATGATTTCTCCCAAAATGAAGAAATGGAGAATGAGACTCGCAGGAGCCAGCGAGTGAGACGCCCTCCCACTAGAGTGGCTTACGATTCACTAGGGGCACCCACTATGTGTCTCAGCAGCAAGCTAAAGCCAAGCTAGCCTCAGTGATCAATATGTTTGTTGAGATGTACAATCTTGTTTAAAGTGATCGTAAGTTGTACCCTGAAACCTGCATTTTTATTATATAATGTTGTATGCCTGTTTTGGTTCAAGCGGGTACGCTGATGTTTTCACCAGGGGGAGGATGTAGCAAGTGTGGTCTTCCCACGCTCCTGGTTTCCCCCCCCTTACCCTCAGTGTAACGCAGGGTAAAGTAGAGTGCCGGTGGTTCTCGCCCCAGGGCGCCGCCATGTTAGGTGTGTGCGCGCACGAGCGCATAGTTGGGCATGCTCAGAAGCTGCAAAGGCCGGGAAGAGCTCTGGAAGGTTGCACATGAGCGGGGCAAGGTCACGTCGGCCATTAGAATCGTGCAGGCGCAGTGCCCTATGTGCACGTGGTCGCAATGTTAATCAGGCAGCTCAAGGACTACAACTCCCATGATGCTCAGAGAGGAAGCTGCCTGGTGACTTACGAGAGCCAATAGGATGGCTGGATTGCTTCTGGAAGAAGGAAAGACTATTGCCTGCTGGGAGAGGAAGTGACAGTGAAGACCAAGAGCCTGAAGCTGTAGGTTGGTCCACGGAGCAGTGCTCCAGGGACTAGGCCAGAGGTCAATCCCCTAGGGCCCAGCTAGTTCCCTGAGTCATTGTATATGTGTTCTGAGTGCTTGCTATAGGGAAGGACTTTATGTAGGGACCCTTTCATATAGCCTTAAAGAGGTGTATGCTGCAGGACATTGCCTGAGGGTGGTGCAGCCTGAATGCTGAAACAGAAGCTGATTCCTTAAAGAGACAGTCAGTCAAGGATCATCCGGCTTGAGATCCCTCCCCTGGGGAGACAGACAAGGGATTCATCTCTGCCAGAGCAGCACATTGCGGCGTGGGATCACTGTGCGGTGTTGCTGATTCACCAAGAATTCTCCTGGTTAGGACCATAACCAGGGAGGTAGTATATTAAAGTGCACCAATGGGCCCCAACACAGGGAAGCACTGTCCCTTACATACACACTAACTTCATAGCTGGTGGACAGTGAGAGGTAAAGTGTACCGGCACATTGGTACCCTAAGGACAGAGGGTGATGCAATGATGGACACGAGGGCTGGTGGGATGTTATGCAATGTTATGTGATGCTGTGCTATTGATATGCCAAGGATAGTATGCTGATTAGTAAATACTATTTCATACAGCTGTGTGTGTATTTACTGTATGGTTGTCTGGTGATGGCACACTCCCACCATGTTGGGATCCCTCATCAGTGGAGGCGCTGCACCAAGTGTAAGTACACCCCAGGCTCCCAGTGGCGGAGGCTCAGGCCTCTGGTTAGCCTCACAGGTGACAGCAGTACCAGTAGTTATAGTAACCTAGGGGTACACCCGCTACATATGCAAAGCCAGGGCTAGAAAATTTCACTCTTCTTGTCCGGGACGAGTGAAAATGTAGGAAGGATGAGTGGGAAATGAAGTTTCCTCTTCTATGTATTTAAGGTTTGCCTAATTACTGAGTTGTTGTTATTGTTGTTGTTGTTGTTGTTATTATATCCCTATGCTTATAGGCGACAAACTGCAGCAGCAGCAGCAGCAGCAGCAGCAGATGCAATGTATTGTGGAGCACTAGTTTGGGTGCTTCGGTGCTGACAGCCACACTGCCCGCATGTGCTCTGCAGCTTTGTTCCTTTAAGAGCAGGGACCAATGATACAAGGCATTCTGGTAATAGAAATTACCTATCCAAAAAGCGCTCTACCTATCTGAATATTCTTAATTACAAACAGTGACAATAATTAGCTATACTATATAAAATATATATATTTTTAAATTATACCACAGGTGAATGCACAATCAAAATCCCAAAATGATACTTAAATATCCCAAATATTGTCAATTTGGATAATGAATCCAAACACTTGCAACATGTTGATAAAAACTCTTGAACCTATCAACTTGCTGCATGGTAAACCCACGGATTCTCTCAAAATCCACAATTTGATATATGGAACTAATAGTTCTCTTTGGCGCAAAAATTTTCACGGTAGGAGGGTTAGTATAACATAGAAAAAGAGTAAAAAAAACAGAAGAAAAAAGACTAATGATGTAGTACATTTGAGATATTGGGCAAACATTAAACAGTGACTGAAGAATATAAACTCGCAGAAGATGCCTAAGGGTGAAGGAAATATGATGTTCAATCAAGGTGGTAGAGATTCAGTGAGAGTTCAAAGTTGCTAATACTTCTCAGATCCACATAAATGGAGGAGGAAGCAGCGAGAAACAGGAACATAGTATGTCTATTACAAAAAACACCACTAATGCAAGTCTTCTAAGTTTGCACTCACAATTTCTGTGGTACTTTATGTTTGTTTTCATGTAGAAATATATTTTGCGAAGAATGGAGAGTCAGTCAGTACCACTAGTATAACAATGTTAGAGCACCAACATAGAAAAGGTACATGCAGCATGCAAGTATGAGGATCTCCCTAAATCCTCTAAGAGTACACAATAGAAAAAGTACCTGCAGCACTCACACAAACAAGCTACACACAGTCATGTAGTATCAATAGTGCTCTAATCTTATATGGTCAAAGCATACATAACCTGTAACAAATACAGGGTAATGCAGAAAGGCAGTCCCCCAAACAATCCCACATGGAAAATGACACCAGAGAACTGGGGAACATCACACTGGGCAACAGGGGACACACAGACATTCACGTTAGACAATACATGCAAACACGTAATATAACAAACATTCCCAGCACTCAATATGTGATTTCGATGAAAAGACAAAATCTATCAAGCAATCATGTGTTTTACTGATTAAACAAATCCAATCTTGTAGATAATATTAAGAATTCAAACAACAGGAGTATCAGGTATATGAAACACAAGGCATATAAATCAGACAAGCAAAGTGAAGGTAGAAAAGCTAATCAGTAACATCGAAAAAATAAATCCTGAATAGCTAAGGGAAGGGGGTGGGGAAGAGACATAAAATGGAAGTAAACAACCGGAACCACCAAAAAGGGAGAGTGAGGAAAAACGGGGAAAGACAAAGGGTAGGGAAAGAAACAGGGAGGAGGGGGGAAGAGAGGATAACAAAAGATGTACTGTATGCAGGGGGGAATATTTTGAGGGGTGAGACCCTTCTTCTGTCCCATTCCACAAACCAAACATCTGTGGTACTTCCCTCAAAATAATCTCACTGATATAGTGTAAATACATTTCACAAGCTAAATGCGTTTGAGAAAATCTCCAAATTGGTTAGTTTCCAATGGACTAAGAGATGGCAATATCTTATAAGGTGCTGTTAAAGAAAGAACTCCTAGAGATATATAAATATATACTATAGCAGGATTACTGTGCTCAGGGAAAAATTAACATAGACTAATCTAATGGTCACTCAATAACTCCAACGGGAGTATTAGTAATGATCATTAGGCTGCATCCATGGAGACCGCCCACTCACGTTTGTGCATATGCGCATGACTTCACCCACTTGTTAGCAGGAGCGTTTTGTGGCCATGCTAGATGCAATGGGAAGGTGTGTCTGGGGGCGTAAGCATGACGTCATGGAGCTGGTTCGCCCTCACATGACCTGGCTGTCGCATCGTGGAATCAAATGTAATGGCTGCAATCATTGCCTTAAGGCATTGTGATCGTGCCGCGTGCACACCTCTGCGCTGTCTCCCCGACCATGGATGCAGCCTTAGGGAGATACTAAATCGAGAACTCCTAGAGAATAGTGTCCTCTGCAGACTCATTCGTTCTGTCTTGAAATTACTGCTACTACTCCCTTTGGACTTTTTGTACTTTGTTATTTCTTCAGTTGGAGATCCTTATAACTGGTTGACTCTATTCTCAGGAGTTCTCTATTTAGTAGCTCCCTAAAGATCATTGCTAACACTCTCTTTGGCGTTATTGAGTGACCATTAGACTAGTCTGTGTTATTTCTCCCAGTGGAGATCCCCTGAGCATAGTACTCGTGCTACAGTATACAGTATAGTGATTTATCTCTAGTAATTCTTTAAGAGAAGTCAATGCAATATTGCCATTTCTTAGTCCACTGGAACCTAACCAATTTGGAGATATTCTTAGGCATATTTAGCTTGTGTATTTTACTTACACAATAGGGAGTTTGATATAATTGAGGGTATTTTGAGGGAAGTACCGCAGATGTTTGGTTTGTGGGAATGGGCCAGAAGAAGTGGCTCAACCCCAGAAATGTTGCCCAGTTTTATAAAGTTGTTGTTATCCTCTCTCCCTACCTCCCCTCCCCCCCTCCTCCCTGTTTCTTTCCCTACCCTTTTCTCTTCCCTATTTTTACCCACTCTCCGTTTTTGGTTGTTCCGATTGTTTACTTGCGTTTTGTGTCTCTTTCTCCCCCCTTTCCCCTCCCCTTAGCTGATTAGGACTTTTTTCCATGTTATTAATTAGCTTTTTTACCTACACTTAGCTTTGTCTGATGTATATGCATTGTGTTTCATATACCTGACACTCTTTTTGCTTAATTTCTTGACATTATTCACATCTTGGATTTATTTAATCATTAAAAAATGTAATTGCTTGATAGATTTTGTCTTTTCATCTCCTTTTCATATTGAGTGCTTTGAACATTTGTTATATGTTGTGTTATTACCTGCTAGGGACTGAAGGTCCCTGTTTTTGTTCCCTTTGCCACACCTTCACAGTATTTCATTATATTATTACTGAGTTTTATGTTTAGTGTTATCTATACCATATACTTTCTACATACAAACACGTACTGTATTACAAGAAACATGCTACACAAACAAAAAAGGCAATAAGTGTCACGGGAGACCAGAACTATCACACCAGGGATCAATTCGCCAGACAGAAACACAGAGTTTATAAAATTTATTTATTTGAAAGGAAATATCCACAACTATTTACAGTAAATCAACATGCACACATTTACAACTAGGTTACCCTATAAACTTGGACGCAGGGACCTCCTTTAAGAAATTTTCCCTGTTCATTCTTCCTGCAGAATTCACTGCAGCTTCTACCAGTTACTCACAGCTTCTTTTCCAGGTGCCTCAGCTAAAGAATGCTGAACTCACAGCTAGAGCTGAGCTGATCTTATCTGATCTAGGTAGGGGTCTCCCTCCCCCCTGGCATTTGCAATATGATCCAGCCCCTGATTGGTGGTTGGAAATGCAACAACAAACTTTAAATGCAAAGAGTTACTTGTGAAGATCACAGACCACTTTGTAACATTCCAGCTGAACATAACATTATCATGGTCCGTGAAGTGCTGGGACCAGGCTTAACACACACACACACACACACACACACACACACACACACTTCAAACTGAATGGGACTGCCAGGGACCCCGCTGTTTTAATCCGATGGGCCATTAATCTGTCTGCAGAAATGTCACAGAAATGTTGCAGCATTACTGGAAAATTGCCCCAGATTTTCCAAGGCAAGTGTTCGGATACTCATGGCTGCATCTGTGTGTGTATATATATATATATATATATATATATATATATATATATATATATATATATATATATATATATATATATATATATATATATATATATATATATATATATATATATATATATATATATATATATATATATATATATATAACTGTATGCTCATCTGCATGTCTTAGGCAGGTCTGCAACCCCGCCTTTCCCCATTATCACCCAGCATACAGCACTCCCACTGCAGCAAGGGATTCTGGGAAATGACATGCAAATGAGCACACAGTGTCACTTTTTGCCTCAAAAAACATTTTTAACATGGTTCCCTATAGGCTTAAGCTTGCTGCATGGTCACAGCTTTGAGAACAGCCAGGGTTAAGGTGCATACCCAGAAAACCACCCACAGACAGCTGTTTCGACCTTAATGGGTCTCATCAGTGTGGGGTTGATTCTAACTGGGTATGATTATGTGTATGTGTATGTGTATGTGTATGTGTATGTGTATGTGTATGTGTATGTGTATGTGTATGTGTATGTGTATGTGTATGTGTATGTGTATGTAATACTGAGTTAAGTTATGGTGAGTAAAAAAAGTGACAAAAACCCTCCACAGGAAAGCAAATATGCAAATACAACTGTATGCTCATCTGCATATATGCAAATACAACCTGCCTAAGACATGCAGATGAGCATACAGTTGTATTTGCTTTCCTGTGGAGGGTTTTTGTCACTTTTTTTACTCACCATAACTTAACTCAGTATTATGGTATAGCCTATCCCATAGCCTCTTATGCATATCCAGTTAAAATCAACCCCACACTGATGAGACCCATCAAGGTCGAAACAGCTGTCTGTGGGTGGTTTTCTGGGTATGCACCTTAACCCTGGCTGTGCTCAAAGCTGTGACCATGCAGCAAGCTTAAGCCTATAGGGAACCATGTTAAAAATGTTTTTTGAGGCAAAAAGTGACACTGTGTGCTCATTTGCATGTCATTTCCCAGAATCCCTTGCTGCAGTGGAAGTGCTGTATGCTGGGTGATGATGGGGAAAGGCGGGGTTGCAGACCTGCCTAAGACATGCAGATGAGCATACAGTTGTATTTGCATATGTATATCTATATATATATATATAAGAAAAAAAAAGGAGAGAGCGCACACCCCATAGCTATGGGGCGTGCGCTCTCTCCTCTTTTTTTCTTTTAGATTTCCTTTGGATGTGGTTTATCCATTTTGAGAGCAGCCGGAGATCCCCATAAAGCACCAATTGTCTACTATTCGTGGACTGATCTAAACGGACTGGTTGGACTTTATTCTTTTTCTTTCTTTTTTAGCACATTTTTTTCACATCAGTGCACATATTTTTACATGGTTTGTGGTATTTACTGTGTTGTATGTTCTTATAATAATTGTTTATTGCACAATATTTATAATTGTGGAATTTTCCATATACATTTATACATGGTTGTAACAGGGGAGTAATCCCTGTTCAAGTAATGTGCATTTAATCTAGCAGTGTGGTGGTTAACTGCTGGTAGTCAATTAATAAACACCACCTGCCTGATTTAGATTGCTTACAAAAGCCTGTCTGTTGAGACAGGAAGTGACTCCTTAGCTCACTTGTGAGCTGACCTTTGGAGACCGAGCAGGGGTTCCTGAGTCTCCCAGGAGAGACTGACCAAGAGAACACAGATCTCTGGAGCTGACCATGTCTTGAGCTCTGCCAGAAGACACAGCAGAGCTGATTTCAAGACACAGGGAAAACTACTAAACCTGAAGCTGACACACCCTGAGGGAAGGGAGCTGAACCAGGAACTGAGAAGATTTTTGCCTCCAAGAAACAGATAAGACTTTCATTCTTAAGAGGCTTCTTATATCTGCTTATTTCATGCTATGTGTTTGGGGCTGGGAGAAATGCTTGACTAAGGGAGATGTGAATTAATTGCATAGTGTTTCACTAGAAATACTCCCAAGTGAATAGAAGCTTTGTTCCCCCCGCCCCCCCTGTGTTTGGATGGCTTTCTTGATGAAAAGGAAAAGGCACAATAAAGCCTTATTATAATTTCACCTTATAAAAGTCTCCAATTGTGTACCTCTGTGAACGTCCGTCTACATATGGTGTCCGAAGTGGGACGAGAGGTGTCTTTGTAGTTAAAAAGGACCGGAGATTTTTATGTGAAATTTTTTTTTAACGCTTTTTGCATAAAAACAGTCTGAGAAACTTAGAAAAAAATAAATAAACCTCATGCAGCAGAGATCAGAGTTAAAGTGATACACACCACTGAAAACTTACAAAACCACAGATGGACTCTTTGCCCCAATCCCAAAAGGAGAGAGACTGCTGAAGCAGCTAAACCTTATTTGCCTATCACAAAGTGTAATATGGTCATTGAAATAGGGGTTTTGCCTTCCAGCCATAGTCAGGGTTCAAGAAGTGAGTCAGCCCTTAAAAAGGGATAGGTGTTTTTTGTTTTCAAAAGTTTCGCTGAATCAGTGAATACAGATGGTGACCCACGAGTGGTACTGATTTTGCAAATAAAGGTTGCCACACCGCATAGGGCTACCAGCTGTGAATGGAGTATATGCAGAAAAGTGGGAAAATTGATACAAGACCATGCTGAAGCAGGGGAATTTTTAGCAAACAAATGCTGAGTGTAAAATTGCCCTATAGGGGAAAAGGGGATTTCTGAACTGTGTAAAAGGTATTTCAAAGCCAATTGCTGAGTGTTGAGTCACCCTGCCGGGAATGAAAGAAATAGTCCACTGCAAAGAATGTTTTTTTTTCTGCAAGTAAAAAAAGTCTGCCTACTGTATATATATCTTGGGAGAAAAACAGACACCCAAAGTGTGAAGTGTGAATGCCATAATACCCAAAGATGAGACTGAAAATTACTGAACTCAGGCAGAAAACCAAATTCTGTTGCTGAAGCGGAGGGATTGTACCTAGCAAGTAAATGGTATAAAGCAAACAGAAGTTTTTACCTAGCAACCACACATTCAGCATACCTAATGAGAAATTATACCTAGCAAGTAAATGGTGTAAAGCAAATAGATTTTTTTACCTAGCAACTGCACATCTTGTATACCTGATAAGAGAAAATGCATGCACAGTACTGCTGATATTGTAGAACTTATCCAAGAAAGAAAAATTCTACAGAGATGCCTGTGAGAGCTATGACCTCTACACGCAAAATATGCCCACCTGTAGGACTACCACAATTGGGGGTTCTAGCAAATACAGTGGCAACAGCTGCAATAGCGCCTCCTGAGGTCAGGAAGAAAATTACACCTGATAGCCTAAAAAGGAGGACAAGATGCAGCGTTCCTGTAATGAACCTACCCCACGGAAGAGTGGCCTTTCCAGTCCAATAAAGAGGAAGACATCTATTACGGGGAACCCGAACCGAGTCACGCCCACAAAACACCCCAAGAATGGTGGGGGTGCCTGAACTCGGCACAAACAGAAAAGACCGCTCCCGTTGATGACGAATATGATCAGCAGGAGACAGAGCGGGAGCAGTGGATCACCGAATATTTCCGTCAGCTATTACAGTTGAAAGAAAAGCCGGGTGGATCCAGTGACGCTGCTAAAATTTCAAATAAAGGAGACCCCAGTTTTCCTGATGGGACGGAGTCATACAAATCAAAAAAGCGGAAAAATAAAAAGAAAAGCGGTTCTTCACTTACCGTGGAAGGAACAGACACGTCCGCAGATCCTGTGGAGGAAAAGGGGGAGTGAGTTGCCCTGCAGCCTAGAGAAAATGGAAAATTTGTCCCGTGGTTAACCGAATATCCAGAGGGCCCAAGGCAGAAGTCGTGTAGCCCAAAAAAGTGTCTGTCCGGTGCCAACAGTGAGGAACCCTCAACCAATCATCCCAGGGAAGTAGAGCTGGAACCAGTGAGTGACGATCCCTTGACCAGCCCTGAAGATGCCCTGAAAAATGCCAGGCATGACTGTGATATGCTCCGTGAACAATTGAAACAAAAGGAAGATGGTTACACAGAGCTACAGAAAAATAACGTGAAGCTACAGGAATATGTGCTTGCAATGTACTCTTTAGCCAGGACAGAATTGGACGATCTGAAGACTGAGCTAGATACTGCAAATGCTACTATTTCCGCCATGAATGAAAAGCAGAGCCAATCTGATAAAATGGTGGCTACGCTAAAGCGGAAGTATGAGGAGGCACGGAAGCAGATGACAGTCTTCCAGCAAGAGGTTCGCACTCTTCGCATAGAGCTGAATGCCTCACATCATGAGACCAACAGCTGCCACACAGACCTGGAAGATTCCAGAAAGGAACTACACAGTCTCACTGAGGAGCTGGACATTGCTAAAGAAACTATTGCCAATCTTAATACAAATCTCCAAGTCTCCCAGAAGGAGCTTCAGACCCTCAACCTAGAGAAGGATGTCTCACGCCAGGAGACTGTCAGTCTCAAAGCAGAAGTGCGTAAATGGAAGGAGGACTGCAAAGAGGCCCTGAATAATACAGAGACTGAAAAAGGAGAACATTTAAGATTACAAAGAAAAAACGTAAAACTCAAAGAAGAAAATTTTAATTTGACAAACGACGTCAAGGAAAAAAATGAAAAGATGCACGAGCTTAAAGAAATAAATAGACTTTTGGAAGGTGAGAAGTTTGAAGCAGAGCACCGACTGCAGAACCAACTGCAAGGTCTGCGTACGCACCTCGAGAAGACAGAGGAGAAGCAGCGAACTCTGCAGGATGACAATCTGCAGGCTGTTAAAAAAATTAAAGTGCTGCAGGAACGTCTGATGACCCAGTATGTCCCCGCAAAGCAGCATGAGAAACTGAAGGCTACCCTGAGCATCATCAAAGCAACGCTAAAAGCCAAGCTTAGAACGAAGGTGACGCGGCACAAATGGGAGCACAAGAAGGTCCAGAAACTGAAACAAGTAACTGTGGCCCAAGCAAAGAAGTTCATAGTGCTTCACAATGCAATAAAAATGTGGAAGCAAGCTCAGAGAAAGCAAAGCATGCAGATAAGTTCCCTGAGAAGAGACTTGCAAGATGCACTCAAAAAACAGGGATCTCTCGCGGATGAGATTACAGTCCTACAAGGACAAGTATTGACCCTGACTAAGCGTCAGTATCCCACAGCCTCAAAAATCCATGAAGACAAGGGTACAGTGAGAGCTGGGAATACCGCTCATCTGAAAGACAAGGTTGCAAAATCTGAACCACCTAAACAAGCACTAGCAAAACCTTCAGCCACCCAGCACGCAACAAAAGAAGGTACACGTGCTGAATTAAAACCAGAAGAATCCTTAGCTGATGAAGCTGAAAAGATGGGACATTCTCTGGAAGTGGGTGTGGAATTGCAACTTAATCTAAAAGGGGCTGAACTAGCAACCCCATTGAGTGGGAAAAGGGCAGAGAGACAGCTTCAAGAGCGGAAAACTCAAAGGGCTGTTTTTAAACGCTCTGCAACTGCTGCCATACAGTATGCCTACAATAAGACGAGCACCCGACGCGAGGGAAATCTCATGACCGCGCACGTAGAAAAAAGACTATACTTGGAAAAAGTCCTCCTCGAGCGACTGAGGGGTGCTTATTTCAAGCACCTTCAGGAGGAGACACGAATAAACTGGAGAAAGGGCTCCAATTCCAGCAGGACTGAGGGTTCTCTTCCTCCATCCACTCTCATTCAAGTCACAGAGATATCTAGAATGAGAGTGGAAGGATGGGCATTGGCCGTGGCAAGCCCGAGCTTCCCACAAACAGCGGAGGTATGTAACAGGGGAGTAATCCCTGTTCAAGTAATGTGCCTTTAATCTAGCAGTGTGGTGGTTAACTGCTGGTAGTCAATTAATAAACACCACCTGCCTGATTTAGATTGCTTACAAAAGCCTGTCTGTTGAGACGGGAAGTGACTCCTTAGCTCACTTGTGAGCTGACCTTTGGAGACAGAACAGGGGTTCTTGAGTCTCCCAGGAGAGACTGAACAAGAGAACACAGATCTCTGGAGCTGACCATGTCTTGAGCTCTGCCAGAAGACACAGCAGAGCTGATTTCAAGACACAGGGAAAACTACTAAACCTGAAGCTGACACACCCTGAGGAAAGGGAGCTGAACCAGGAACTGAGAAGATTTTTGCCTCCAAGAAACAGATTAGACTTTCATTCTTAAAAGGCTTCTTATATCTGCTTATTTCATGCTATGTGTTTGGGGCTGGGAGAAATGCTTGACTAAGGGAGATGTGAATCAATTGTATAGTGTTTCACTAGAAATACTCCCAAGTGAATAGAAGCTTTGTCCCCCCCCCCCTGTGTTTGGATGGATTTCCTGATGAAAAGGAAAAGGCACAATAAAGCCTTATTATAATTTCACCTTATAAAAGTCTCCAATTGTGTACCTCTGTGAACGTCCGTCTACAATGGTATAATTTCCACATCATACACTTTAGTCACTATTAGGGATTTCTTTTATTCACCAATACTCTGGCGCTACTTTATTTGCCTTATATATATATATATATATATATATATATATATATATATATATATATATATATATATATATATATATATATATATATATATATATATACACACACACACACACACACACACAAACATAATACATATGTATTACTGTCAGGTAGTGGTAATGGCAGGCTTGACCACCATTAAAAGCAGTCACATTTACCCATACCGTCACAATCAGGACAACTAGTAATAATGCACGGAAAAACGTGCCCAGGTACCAAAGGGGCTATATATCGGGCACTTAGCCCCTCCTCAGACCCATTCCCACCTAAGCATGGTATTTAATTTCATTTAAGTCCTGTAGCTCATCCACAGTATGCTAAAAGCAATACCTAATTTCAGGAAAGTAATGCAAAAAATCCATCAGTCATATCCGTCTCCTGCTTCACCGCGTCACATCACCCTTCTGCCTGATGTGTTGTGAAGGAATGTCTGACTGGCTCAGCTGATCGCAACTCTTTGTACTTTAGTTTTGTGTACAAACCAAGGTACAAAGTTGCATTCAGCTGAACCTGGATGAGCTACAGGACTTGCATGAAAGGAAGTACCACGCTTAGCTACCCAATACATAGCGCCCCTTGTAACTTTTTCCCGTACATTATCACTAGTTGTCCTGATTGCCTTTTTGGTTTTGGGAAGTATGTTTTTTGTATCACGTTTTTGTTTGTGTTGTCTAATGTGAATGTCTGTGTGTCCCTGTTCCCCAGTCTGATTTTTCCCAGTCCTCTCGATGTAATTTTCCATGTGGGATTGTTTGTTTGTGGGACTGCCTTTCTGCATTATCCTGTATTTGTTACAACTCTTTGGTATGCTTTCACCATATAAAATGAGAGCACTATTGATACGATATTGTGGGTACTTTTTTTTATTATATTTTGATAGTGTTTTTTCTGTCTTCACTTTCATTGAGATAGATGTACGAATTTGAATGTGTTGTCAGGAACTTGCATTGAAAGAACTGGTGGCCAAAGCTGCAACAAGAATTGATAGGTTTCATCTGTTGTGTCGGTTTTGCCAGTATCAACAGCAAGTTGTGAATGAGGGTGCAGTCCAACAAACCAAATGTCAGTCTTTATTGGAAATTGATAGACTAAATGATTTAATGACAGTTAAATTAGATGGACCATCCGTTCCAACATTTAAACCTAGAGAGATAACAAATAGGTGGTACTTTAGTGCCAAAACAAATAGCCATTCTTCCAGACACACTTTGTATGTATTGTACTCATGTGTCAGCACTCAGAAAATCCATATGTCCAAGAAAAATCAAAGAAGTATTAGTGGTAAGTAAAAATACTGGTTTTATATGTATATTTTAACACCTTAGGCACCCCATGCATGTCACGCATCCCATGCTATTGACTATATTTATTATTGCTTTGTTTTCTCTTTTCTCTATGCCAGTGATTTCCAACCTTTTTGTTTGGAGAAACCCTTGAAGTATTTCGAAAAATCTCGGGGAAACCCTATCTGGCTGACACATAATAGGTTCGACAGGGGTCAGTCACAAAATTTCATACCTCACGAGCCACCTCTATTTCCCACAATCTACCCATGTATTTTTCTCCCATCCGTCTCACTAACTCTCCCCCCACCCGCCTCGCATGTATTTATCCCTTGCGTCTCACTCTTACTCCCTTTTTCTCACTCACTCCCTCCCGCCCCCCTCCCTCTCTCACTGGCCTCTACCTTCCATCAATTACCCCACTCTCAGTCAATCCACTGTAGAAAATACATACCAAAAAACACTACCACCAGGGGGGATGGGAGAGGGGGGACTGTGGTCCATAGGAGGAACCCCTGAGACTGCTTCAAGGAGCCCCAGGGTTCCACGGAACCCTGGTTGGGAATCACTGTTCTATGCAGTGGAAGAAATACAAGACACTGTATAATATTGGTAGTGTAGGACTGTCAAGATCGGGGATAGACCCCGCCCCCCGGACGTGTCACACGCCGCCACTACCAAGCGGGTCGCTGATAGGGAGATTTCAGGTCCTCGCTCCTGTGATACAACCACGGGGACAGCATTGCGGGCGACTGCTCTGGTAGGAATGGAAACACAGCGGGAGCCATCCCCAGGCTCCGCCCCCGTGATGACACAGGCAATCTGCGGCGCAATGTGGCTACACGCAGACGTCGTGCAGACACAAGCAAACAAGGGGTTTATTACCTTAATTTTTCCTCACCTGCTCTGCACCCCGCCTCTGCCTATCAGTGGACAGCCTATGTCTGAGTGCTCTTTACCGTGCAGCTGTGGGTTGCTCCACATTCCTTATTCTGCAGCTGTGTGCCTTCCTCCCATTGGCTGTTTGCCCCTTAAATACCCAGTCAGCTGTCTGCTACATTGCAGAGCATAAACTACTGTTTATGTACAGTACCGTGCTTGCTACAACCTGCTCGTTGTTGTGCTGTACCGTTGCCTGTCTTGCTCTCTTCGTTGTGACCCCAGCTCATGCCCGGACCTCTCTCTTCTCGTACCTCTGGACCTCGACTCGCTACTGGACTCCCTCTCTCTCCTGAACCACGGCTACGGATCTCGACTACTCTTCTCTCTCCAACCCCTGACTACGGCAAGTACTTTGACCTACCCACACTCTCCTACCCTGACCTAGCTACATGACCCTGACTCTGCAATCCGGACCAGGTCTCGCGGTTGTAGGTCGGCGGTTATCTATATCCCCACCTCAGCCTCACGTCTAAGTCCTGTTTGTGGTGATCACCGTTACAAGGACCTGCTGAAAGGGTCTACCTTGACATTGCAGGCTTGAAATGTTTGGATAAATAATTGAACTAAATTACCTATACTTACTGTATGAGAAGAATAAATATAGAAAAAACATATAGTAATGAACAAAATAATTTGTCATATTGGATGTAGCATTGGGGCTTCTTGGTTTATAACTTTTTATGTATTTATAACATGATGGATGAATGACCGGTGAATCTTAATAGTATTTTTTCTAGTCCTATTGAAAGCATAGAGCTTAAGTCACAGAATACATTAACATTAAAGTAGCAAAAGGAAAGTGATATTTTAATAATTTACACTGGATAAATAGGCAGTTTTGAGTGGTATTTACAACATTTTATTTACTTTCTGAAATAATAACCCCATTACAGCTGAAGGAGCAAAGCAAAAGCCATAGTTGGCTGGAATCTTGTGCTCTATTAGAGTCTGGGCTTAGTCAGGTATGCACATTTTAAAAAAAAATCATAGCTTTTAAAATTCATGTATCACAAAGCTTTCCTAGGGGGATTAAGACTGATATTTTTTTTCCTCCAGGCCTGTGGGGACCTGCATAAATAAATAGAGCTGTGAAGAATAATTTAAAAATATCAGTTATTGTGCAGAAATACACTAAAGACTTAGCCATAGCTCACAGAATCACACATATGCTAATTGATTGAAATGGCACAAGAATAACTCCAGCTTCAAACCATTGACTGAGTAGAAGTAAAAATAGATGCAACACTTTGGTACTGAAAATATTTGAACGGCTATCAGCTGTGATAACAATTAACAAGGATAAGGTGGGAAAATGCTGTCAATAATTCATAAGGAAACTTGATTTGTTTTAATTACCAGTGATCTTTGGAACTTCAAGCACCTATGCATTATGTCCATTCACTTTTACAGATGTAATTGTGTATAGGCTAGCACATTTATATTAATATTAAAACATTAGACAGAGTTTTGCAAAAATTGGGTAGCAGTCATAGATTTTGTAATAAATGCGATAATTTATACTCGATTAACAAAAAACACCTGTTTTTGTCATTATAACCTTTTTAATATCCTTTCAGTGCCCTAATGTACGTGGCTTTTTATGGGCTGTCCGTAAACGCAGACTACATTGGTGGACCCTCCACTATCCCCTGACTACCTCAAAGGTCTTTAAAATTATTTTATATTACTTTTTCATCTGCAAAGCTGAAATGAGGCTACTCAAAATATGTATACTTGTAGCAAGCTGCATTTATTAAACACTCCAATGTAAGCACAGAAAACTCCTAGATAGAGTAAGAAAGTACTAAGCACTAGTTCCCCAAGCAACTATTCTGATAAAGGAAAAGGTAAATGTTAGAAAGAATAAGCACTGGTATGGAAAATAGATTACATTTGCTTCTATTTTACAGTAGAACATTTTCAAATGAATGTTGTGGAAGCCCCAGGTAATCGGAAGAAATACAATTATTTTGCATTTCAATATGCTAAAAATTAAAGACTATTTTCTGTTACTGGAATGTAATTCTTTCGGGAAAAAGAGGTTTACAAAACTAGTGACCTCTTTTTACAGACTGATTTTTGAGACACGCCTCAGTGAAGGAAGTAAGGCTAAGGCCCCGCTCCCTCAGTCAGCACGCCCGCACTGCAAACAGGCGGGGCGCTGACAGACACAGACTGCGATATGCGGTCTGTAGGGAGCCGGAGCGGGAGTGGGAGGGAGGGGGGCGGCAGTGGGAGGGAGGGGGTGGGAGTGGGAGGGAGGGGGGCGGGATCTGATCGTGGTGCCGTCCACCCCCCCACACACATACACACATACACACACACACACACACACACACACACATACACATACACACACATACATACACACATACATACTCACACACTTTAACCCGCAGCTCCTTCCCTGGTCCCCGCCCAAGGCGCCTCCCATCTAGCTCCTTCCCTCCCCTCCTCCCCATTGGCTGACTCGCGTACCACGTGACGCGTCATCGCCGAAAATCACTAGATTCTTGCAGCATCGGCCGGATGACGCGTCACAGTACGTAGTCAGCCCTGCCGGAACTAGGCAGCGGGGGCAGGGACCATTCAGGCAAGGGTCTGGTGGGTCGCGGCCGCGCGGCCGCAGCGGGTTCGCAGCCTAATACACTGGCGACACATTTAATTGCACTGCGGCCAGATCCGCAAGCCGGGAGATTTCCCGGCTTGCTAGTGGCCGCCCCTCGGCGTGCCGCGCGTCATAGACGCGCGGTCACGCGTCTTCGGGAGCGTGCGCCCCCTGCACGCGCGTCCAGGGGCTCCCCGAGGGAGCCCTGGTGTCCCGCGATCGCGGGACAGCGGCAGGGGGTTCCGGGGGACCCGGCGGACCCGGCAGCGGGAGGGAGAGCGCCCCGATCGGAGGGCGCTCTTCCGCTGCTTCGGCGCGCGCCCGTCACACTCGGGCGCGCGCCAGGCTACTGCTGCGGCACAGAACGGGCAAATGCTCGAATAAACTGTGCCGCAGCAGTATGCAATTTTGAGCTACGGTTTAAATGAGTAGGAATGGTAGAAAGTTTAATAAAATATTGTATTTTCCATTATGGATTACTTAAAATGCTCAAAGATGGATTTATTGTCTGTCTTGTATAGTATTTTTTAGATTGTATATAAACTGTTACCCATTTTTCTTCTTCTATTCAGAATTTGTCGTTTCATTATTTAATTGAAAAACATTTTACCAGGAAAAAATACATTGAGCGTTACTGCTCGTTTTCAAGTATAGATGTAGTAAAATTTACTGTTTTCCGTTACTGCGATCTCGAGCGGAGGTGGTCCGGTCCGATGGCCATGCCGATTTGGCCCCAAAAACAGTAAGTGGCCTGGGGGGATTAACTATGCAGAGGTCCCTGTTTCTGAAAGGTACCCCTGCAGCGTTACTCCTTCAGACCCAGCCAGAAGCCGAAAAATCTGAGGGAACTGTACAGAAGTGTCCCAAAGAGAAGCAGTCTCTCTACTTGTCTCCAGAGCAGTTCTGAAGGTAAGTGGCAGTCTTTCTGTTTGTCCACCCCCTTGATGAAGTAGATGCCTAAATATGGATAGCTACTTCATGAGGGGGCATAATATAGCAGGGGTGCGCAAACTGGGGTGGCGAGATTTTTCTGGGGAGTGCGTGGCGTTTGCAGAGGACCCGCGCTCTTCCACAAGGCATTTAAGTTAAATGCCAGGGGACCACACGAGGCTTCAGCAACTCAACTTACTGAGATTCAGAGGCTTGGAGTGACATGTCGCCATGCAATGTGGGGTCATGTGATGTCACGTCTCATGACCCCCTGGCATCATTTGACACCGGCAAAAAAGGTAAGGGGGGGCACGAGCACTGGGGGAGAAGGCAGCGGGGTGCAGCTCCAAAAATTTGCGCACCCCTGTACTATAGGACCGTATTCGTCAGTTACGTCATCAAGGCGGTTGGACAGTGTTAAATGTCCTGTCTAACCCCCTTGATGACGTAGATGACCGAATATGGTCCTATAGTATTCCCCATCATGACAGACATCCATATTTGGGCATCTAAATCATCAAGGGCCTGGACAGACACAGAGACTGTGTCTTACCTACTGAGCTGCTCTGGGACATCCCCCCCCATATCAAAAAATACAACCACCCCCCAATACATATAAGAAATACCCTCACCCCAATACATATAAAAAATACCCCCACCCCCAATACATATATAGATACCCCCCAATACATATTAAAAATACCCCACCCTCTCAATACATATAAAAAATACACCCCACATGCATATAAAAAATACCCCCACCCCCAATACATATAAAATATACAGACTTACCTTGTGGATGGTTGTAAAAGAATATGTTTAGGAATACGTTGAAACACAAACAATGGAGTAATTCTTCAGCTGGTTTAATAATTGGCAGATGCGAGCTATACCAGAAGTGTACTCACATGACATAACTAAGAAATTGCAAAACTATATATTCTGCCTTTTACATGGGCGCAGCATAAAAATTGATAACATTGGATTGGATAAAGTAATACATCTGTGATACATGCTTGTGTCTGATATAAGACATATTGCAATAGAAATAGTAATGTGTTGCAATATGTATGTGCTTCTATTTGATTAGCCAAAGAAGAAGGTAAGTGAAGGTCAAGTGTAGAAAAATACTGTGAGTTTTTGTACTCATTCTTAAAGGGACAGTCACACAAATCCTTTCATGGTCAGGCCGGGTCCAGTGTCTGCGGAGAGCCCTGCTGGTCGGCGCTGCAAGTTGGACCAGTCGCGGTCAGGCCCCGGCTCTCCCTCAGCTGCAGGCCTTTCCCTCACTCTGTCCCATGCCGAGCTTCAGACATCAGTACGTGCCGGGACTCCCTCTCATGCCGGTGCACGCCGGAAGCTTGGTCGAGCTTACTTCCGGTGCGCTGACTTCAAGAGAGGCCAGTCGTGCGACAGTGTCAGAAGGTCAGTGTAGGACAGAGTGAGGAGAGGCCTGCAGCTGAGGGAGAGCTGGGGCCCGGCCACAACCGGCAGCCAGGCCTGGCAAGAGGTCAGGCCCAACTTGCAGTGCTGTCCAGCTTTGGACCCCACAGCCACCGGGAGAAGTTGTCATACTGTACAAACTCTGGGAAGGTAATTTATAAATATTGAAAAAAGTAAGGGTTTCAGCACAAAGACTTGGGGTGACCCCAAAGGTAATTTTCAAGTTGTTAGAGGTTTGATTGTTTAACTTTAGTTTTAGTAACTCTTGTACAATCTATTCTTCAGACACTGGGCTAAATTGAAATTCATGAGTACAGAGAGGAGTGGGTACTGATATAGGAAAAAAGGTTTGAAATGTGTGGAACTGCCGCCCCTTTTGAAAAAAGTCAGAACTCAACAGCGATGAAAAAAATAAAAAAGTTTAACCACATATTTCAAAATTATACAACAATACACAGATAAGTGAGTGGTGTTTTGGTGCATCACCATAGATAGCTCATATAATGATAATTCCATATACCATAATGGATCCAAGTTCAAGGATATATAGTATAATCCATAACATCCATAACATCCCAGGGTGAAAAACCAGAGGCCTGGTGGTGCCCACGCGGGTACCCCAAAATAGGTCTCCTAGTAATGGTGTATTACACCCTGGGGAAATAGCTCAAACAGTCCAGCACTGGAGGGTAATAGTATAATGGGCCTAGGCCCTTTACCTTCCTTGGTGGTGTCCTTGATGAGTGGATCCGTTCCAGCGTGCAGTCCTCTCAGAGTGAACACAAGCAGCGAGGATGTAGAGGAGCACAGCAGCGTTTCTTGGCAGCATACCAGCTAGTGGATCGCCAAAATGAGGGTACTCTTTTAATACATATCCCTGTTTGGAGTTACCCTTATTTTGGCGATCCACTAGCTGGTATGCTGCCAAGAAACGCTGCTGTGCTCCTCTACATCCTCGCTGCTACAACAATACACAGACAGGACAAAAATTCTCCTCCCACCATTTCACGCCCACTCTGGCGCTTTCTCAAGGAGTACTGTATATCCCTTATTCTGGGCTTTGAAATTAAAGTCACGCTTGCATCTTGATAATAAGGAAGTAGCACAATCCACAAAGAATTCATTGAATGTGTTGGCAATGGCTGAATGATGAAAAATAATGAATTGATTTGATGGCTAAAGGTTTTATTTCTATAATTGATTGGTTAGATAGATGTTTAATTATTTGTATTCTTATGTTTTGGAATAACATAATTGTAATTCGTTTGCTGTTTTTGTGATAGATTAATGTAATTGATGTGTAGTTGAGGCTTTTTAGTTCTTTTATTGTTGGGGTGTTTAGGTGCTTGTGTATTTCTTTGATTATTGTGTATTTTTGGCCTTAATTATTTTTATTTGGTTAACCATTAAGTGCTATAGTGGCTTATCATGCCCATAATATATGGGTATGATATACCACTATGCTAATCAATGAGTAGAGGGTGGTTTCGGGGTGGGTGGTTAGGTCTCCCAGGTGGGTAGCGGGTGAGGGTGGGTTAACCCCTTGTTTACTGTAGTGGCTATTAACCGCTAAGGTGATTAAGGAGGCCATTAAATTGTATTTTTTCTTGTATTCGTCTAGCATCAGAGGACATGGACCTGGAGTATGCTGACGAGGATGCCCTTGATGGCAGGGGTAAGTATAAAGGTTTATTTACTTTATGCTCTCTAATATGTGAATAATAGTAATTTTGCCCATTAATGTACTGTATGTATTGTATTAACCACTAAGTATTGACCACTAAGGTAATGAAGGGTTTAACTCCACCCGCTCACCCGCACCCCTCCTGCAAGGCCTAAATACCCACCAAAGGACAAATGCCACCTTCACCCACCCCCACTACCCACAATAAACATGGCACTGGTTAACCCTTTCATTGCCTTAGCGGTTAGCCGCTAAGGTAATGAAGTTGCCTGTAAATGCATTTTTTTTGCATGGGATTCATGCCGGGGGTCTCCGATGTTGATATTAATGGGTGTCAGCTCCGGAGACTCCCGACATGAATCTGATACAGAAAAAATGCATTTTTTATTTGAAGTCCTCTCTCGCCGCCTTATCGGCAGGTTCTCACCACCTTCATGCCAACTTTCCCTGGCGGGAAGATTTTGAGAGGAAATCGCCATTCTAGAGCCTCGATTAGCCCCGATAAACTACTCGAGGCCACTAGAATTGCACGAATTTTGGAAAAAAATAAATGCTGATAAAGGCTTTTATCAGCCACGTATCGAGACTTACTGAATAGCAGTAGGCCTTTTTGGCAAGAAGGCCTCGATAAGTGCCTTATCAAGGCTTATAGCATAGGCCCCTGCATCTGATTCTGCAAAATGGAGCACATATTTTTATATATTCTGACTGGAAATAGTCAAGTGCAAAATCAGGGTCTGGTGTGAAATTGATTCTGGACCATAGGCAGTTAGTAAGGTCCAAATGTTCTAGTAAACAGAATGTTAGGGCTAATCTTAGGGCACTAATCTTCTTCTATAAAATGTTACTGTGCCAATAAAGTTGTCAGGCTGTACAATAAGTGTCTGGAGTTTTCTTTGCATGTTAATACATTTAATGCCTGTAATGAAATATACATGATGTCCTTATTAAGATAAACATATCTTTGTGGGGACAGGAAATATTTCTTTTTGATGCTACAAACAAATCAGGTCATTGTCACTTACATAATCACTTATTGATAGTTAATAAGCATGGTACGGAAAAAAAATAGTTAATGAATAACTGCAAAAGAGGTGAATTTTGTTAACTGCAAAACCTCTAACCATTATTTTAGGGGTCATGTGGTAATGAAGTCATTAGAAAGCTGATAGGCTCATATTTAACATGCTGTGAAGGTGCTACCTTGTACTGGTGGAAAAGATCCATGTCACCCAAATAAATGGGACTAAACTCTCTTTTAAAACCAGTTGTGGTCTCACATCATATTGAAAATAAGTTAGCTCTTGTATTACAAAGTGAGATTCATTTCGTCTACTAGATAAATAAACCAACATTGCACTAGCAAGTATTATTTTGCCAGAATATATGAAGTAAATAAAAATCTGATTTCAAAGGCACACACCTCTTTCTGGAATCATGATATACAATGGGTAAGAGACATTTCTTCTCACAGATTTTTGTGCACTGTGACACAATTTAAATAATATTGCTAGATTCAGATTCTACATTCTTACAATATATTGATTAGCAAGTAAAATGTTTTTTTGTACCTAGTATTTTGTTTGTATTTTGTTTGTGGGAGATCTTTAGATTTCCTGTTTATAATCATATAGTATGTTTTACTTCATGTGATTTTTTTTACACATTTAATTTATTAACATTCTTTAATATTGCAGATATGGCCAGTCCCACCACCACGTTTCCAAGGAACCAGGAATTAGTCCTTGATCTGACCCCCAGGTTGTTAAGTTTGGGGGAAAGGGGCAGCAGAGATGTTGAGTGGGTGAGAGGCACTGGGGTTTATGGCAGATGGTTGCGCCTCACCTGGCCTCTCTGGGCCATTCCACCAACAGGGAGGGGGAGCTGAATTTGGGAAGTTGAGGTCAATTTCCATGGTTGCATGGGCCCCTCCTCTGCTGGGCCTGATATTTAATGACTGCACACTTAAAAAAATAAAGAATATGAGGATTGATTAAAAAATGAAATCCACAATCTTTATTAAGACATCAAGAAATAATAGCACAATGTTTTAGGGGTACATTAACCCCTTCATAAGGCCAAGACTAATTGGTGCTATTTTTTCCTTATTATTTGGGGAAGTTTATTTTAAAACTAGCCTGGAAAACTCTTAGTTTGTGTAATCTACGACCACTAAGTCTTAAATGTTTCATGATAAAAACATAGAATGTAGAGCAAAAAAGTTATAATTAATTTTATAAAAGGACATTAAGCATTAGATTAGATACAGACCACTGACAGCAAAGTGGTTTGTTTACCCTCTGTACTTAGAGTTACTCTAGCAAAACTGTTTGTTCTATATTCGTCAATATAATCACAGGATTTGATAATCTTCCAGTACATGCAGTTGTAAGGACAATAAAGCACTGAATGGGTTGGTTTATTTAATAGCAGAGAATGATGAAACTTCTGCTGTGCATTAACTCTAAAAACAATTGAAAATGCATTTAACAGTAATAAAATTGATGGTTCTATGTGAATATATGATGTCAAATGGTGCAGAATATTAGACTCCCGGAGATACAAAGTAATGTCTCTTCTGGTATTCGTTCTCGCATACACCTTCTCTACTATTTTCCACATTCTCAGCACACCTGTAGTATGAAAAAATAAAAAAAATATTTGTCTGCTTGGTAATATAGGGCATGTTCACTATTGAAGTTTAATGTTTGAACCCCATATATTTTCCTACTGATTTATTTCCATTCAGGTTGAGAGCAGGTGTTATAGCTCACAAAGCACAACTGTACGTTATGAAAGATATTATCTAACATGTGATAAACTGAGCTATAATAAATTATATTGTGTAACTGAAAAGCCATTTAAAAAAATCATAATGGCTATGCCACTATAAATAACAAATCCTTTTCTCTGTATTGTGTCTATGGGACTCTGTAGGTTGAACTACCTACATATATACAATGGAAAGTATATACAATGGAAAGTATATCCATCTTTACTGTATCCTACAATTACTTTTTATTCATACACTGTGTCATGAACGGCACACCTGTGAGCACAACTTTGTGAAGATTGAGATAATGTGAGTGGCTATCATCACCTCCATTTTGGCCTAAACCACCATTTTCTGAGTGTTTGCTATATGAATGTATATTTGTCTCATGCGTGAATGAATGAACTGTGAATGTTTGAATCTGCAGAGTATCGCTCCTAGATATAACTAACCCTTTTTAATTCCTACAAGGCAGGCAAGAATTGAAATAGCATTCGTAAGCAATTTCTCCTAAGATATTCCTGCTGACCATAGTGTAGTTGTTATCCGACAGCTACAATACACATACAGGGCTGAACAGAGTAACTCCCTTATGTCACATGGTTAAGAGGCCCACATTATGGTAAATTATCGATAAGAATATAGCAATGTGAAGCATATTTAAGTATCAACTAATTCTGTATTTTTGCATGTCATCATATCATCATTTATCTAGGCCAGCCCCCTTAAGGGGTGTATTACTCATTTTGAAATGTATAAAAATGTGATACTAAGCAGTATGTTTTCAGAGGCTTGAGTTCTTTCTGAATTCTTGTCTCCCAAATTGTGCCTTGGTACAGATAAACTCATGTGTTACTTTGTTTTGAACTCTTGTCTTATTGATCTTATTTCTAGGCTTTGACAACTTCCATATATAATAAGGGTTAATAGACACAGCTATCTAGCTGATCCAATCTTCACCTGTGCGAGGTCCCTCAAATAAATAATATCTCCCATCAATTTGACGCAATATATCTTTAACCGCTGCCACCACCAAAGAGTTATCAAAAATGTAAATGGCAGAGTCTTTGTTCCCTGTTTACTAAATAAAATATGCACTTCACACAAAAAACTGTTATAGCAAAATGTTTCCGAAAATGTAAATTACTCTACAAAATATGCAAATTCAATCGGAACCCAAATATATACTTATTAAAGTTTAGATTTAATATACAAAAGTAGTACAGTACAGTGCTTGGTTTACAGAAAAGATTATTACAAGAACATACAATACAATAAAGGCTGTCAGTTTCATCAAATAAAAAGGATAAACAAACAGAATCCCCTAACATGCATTATCAAACATTTTAGGGCTCACTCAGTCTTGTGTGAGAATTTAAGATATCACGTATATGGTTGGCATAAGACACTCCATTTATTAAAATCGAATTCATAATCCCAGATGTAGGGTTTTATTCTAAAACCTTGTTCATTGAAATCCACTGAAAACCTAACTTCTGGGTGATTCCTTACCCACCCATTTCATCAATCTCTTGATTTTTTTTTTCATTTTTACAACTAACTGTAAAAAACAGCTTTCTTTTAAATCCAAAACTGCCTGAATATATAAAATGTCCATATCTATTTTTCTATAATACATGGAATAACGTCATTCATATCAATATGCTCGAGCAAATTTGCTGAATGTAACCGGAATATTTTTGACTGGCTTCCTCTTAAATTTATGCGGAAAAATGGAAATCTGTCCCATGTAACCTCATAATCATGAAGTATTTGGCATCATTTGATTCTGGTAATCGCCACAGTTACAAAGATTAATCTGTCATTCTCATGAACAGGTGTCAACCCATGATATCTTCATATTTAGTATAGACCTCACACTAAATGGTGACCTGTTTGTCACCTCTCTCTGTTATTCACAGGGATTTTTCAAGAATGTGAGGTCCCTATGAGTCTGACAGCTCGAGATCTGGGTGCTGCCACTAGATTTATATAATATACATATTTCACTTTTAGTGGGCTATCACTTAATAAATCAACACAGAAGCAGAAAGGGTCTTGACCTGTCATAAAAACAATTCTTGAATTTTTAAGACAATTGGCAACTAAAATTAACCTTTGATGTGCCAGATTTATTAAAATACTTAATATCTCGTGGCATTTCCATGACACACTGTATGAAACGGTTAACATTACAGATGTAGCAAGTCTTACTGTCCCCAGCATGGCAGTTGAACAAGTAAAGGTTCCACAGCGCTCGGGACAGTGTCTGCCGCGATCGTGCTGTGGAGAGTCCATGTTTCTGAACGGGCAAGATTACGCCTATGGTGCTGCAACCGCCATGGTCGCGGCACTGAAGATATTATGGCTTGCTGCATCTGTATATACAATTTGCAATACCTATTTTGACAGAAGGCTTGTTGATTTTATTAAAGAAAAGCTTCCAAAACTGGATGGCTATTGGCTTAAAACTCAACATAATAAAAAATAAAAGTGTACTTTCACTTACAGTATTTATTTTTATTTATTTAATTTCATTTTTTCTAAAATGTTCACACTATTTTAAACTATTGCAATGTAAACTCTTCCAGAAATGTTCTATTTTATGAGAACTCCAATATTTGGTGCTTTTGAGGACTGCAGCATAAAGCAATTAGGAAGATGCATTATCCTCAAACAGTGCTGTGATCTTTAAATGAGGCCCTAAATGTCACACTCATCTCTTACAAATCCTTATAATGTGATAAGATTAATCCAAATCTTGTTTTTTCCTCGTACTGCTATTTTAAGCTGCTTTTTAATCCTCTGGCCTTTGCACGAACTCTGTGAAAATGCAATAACAAATACATTTAAGAAGGTTAGAGAAGTACTATAACTAGCAATCAAATGTTTTTGTTGACGTATCTCGTTACTCTGAAATCCTGGCTGCTTTTCTGTGTAGGGACATTTTGACTCCCCTGAAGCTATGTTTTTCTGCGGCCTCACGTCATGTATGGCACTTAGTAACTGACAATATACAGTACACGTTCATTGTACTGTAACTGAGACTATCAAGAGAACTATTCAAAGTTTATGCACTGCCTTCATGATGAGAGATTCCCATAGTAGAAAATAGACAACCATTAATTTATCAAATATATGATTCGACAGTTTAATCTAAGCTAAAAAAAATCATAAAATAAATGAGAAAAAAATAAAGTCATAAAAATATCTATATTAAATAAATACTTGAGTCTAACCAATTTATAGTCTGGAGAAATGAAGCATGTACCGTGGTGCTATTTAGAGATGAGCAAATCTTTTATTTATTTTTTGCCGAATTTGGATCCTCAGCGGATTGGCCGGTTCCTTTGGTCCATGGATTTCAGCGGATCAATGTCACAAAGGGTGATTCGCGTTTTGCCGTTTTAATTTTTTTTTTAATTATTATTATTGCCAATACACTCCGTGGATTCCACAACCTGTGGACGGATTTGAAGAATCCAATTCACTGATTCATCAATCCATTGGCGTATTCTTAAGAATCCACCAACAGATTGCTGAATCTGCAGATTGGATTCTACAAATCCATCCACGGGTTGTATCCAATGGAGGTTTTGATGAATACACATGTATTAAAACCGCCCAAATCCGTTTGTTGATTTTACACTGCAAAACGGATTTTGGGGGAAAATGCGAGAAAATCCCTAGCTAGCAATACACTAATTCTGGGAGGTAGCTGCAGGGCCGCTGACATGGGGGGACAGGTGTCCCAGGTCCGGTGGCTGCGGGGCGCAAGGTGGCTGGCGCTGCAAGTTGGGCCCCACCTCTGGCCAAGCCTGGCTGCTTATCGTGGCCGGGCCCTGGCTCTCCCTCAGCTGCAGGCCACCCCCTCACTCTGTCCCACACCGAGCTTCCAACGCGGGCATGCGACGGGCTTCTTTGACATCAGCTCACTGGAAGCAAGCTGGGCCTCAGATTCCAGTGCGCGTTGACATTGGAAACTTGGCGTGGGACAGAGTGAAGAAGAGGTCTACAGCTGATGAAGAGCCCGGCCCGGTGGCCGAGAGTGGGCTATTTTTGGTAGCCCTGAATTGCTTTTGGTTTGTTTATTTGTTGGAAGCCAAAGCATATTATTGAGTTCCATCTGGGAGTGGGGATTATTTTTATATGTATTGAGGGTCTTTAATAATAATACATATTGGGTGTGGGTGTCTTTTTATTATGTATTGGGGGAGGGTGGGCTGGTGTCTTTTTATTATGTATTGGGGGAGGGTGGACGGGTGTCTTTTTATTATGTGTAGCCTGGTCACCTGATGGCTTCTATTCTGCCATTGGGCTGGCAGTAAACCCTGGTACAATCAGGTTGCCAGTAGTTGATATGGGGGTTTCCCCCTCCACTTTGGTACTTCACTTGAGTGACAGCAGAGGGTGGTACATCCTGTTGTAGCTGGGACAATGGGGTGCCCACCTCCTGGCTGTACTTAAGGGTAGGACCACCCTAAAGTTAGTAGTTCCTTCCCCCTCTTAGGAAGGCAGGTCACACAACTGGGAGCCTGAGATTGGGATCTTCCTATGTGTGGACCATACCTCTGCCTCCGCAATGGAGGTGGGGAAGAGAATGGACAGCTGCCGGTGCTCTTGGCCTGTAGTGACTGTCCAGGGACAATCATTCAGTGAGAGCACTGCGTCGGGCAGAAGCCTGCCAAGTAACTGTGTTGTACAGAGTGAATTAACCATTCCTGTTGTTACAGTATATACCTCCTGCCTGAGGGGGTGACCATATTGGGGGGGAGAAGCAATAGGTTCTACCGTGGGAGATCACCTTCAGTTACTGGAACCTATGGCAGATGGAGGCACTGCACTGCTAAAGAGATATGTGGGATATGAACCCCTAGAAGCCTGTTCCTGTGTCCCCATAACCATCGGCGGATGTCTTTTTATTATGTATTGGGGAGGCTGGGCGGGTGTCTTTATTATGTATTTTGGGTGGGATTTTTTGGTATGTATTTTGTGGGGGGGATTGAGTGAGAGTAGAGTAATTGTCGGAAGGTGGGGTGAATGAGAGGAGAGGTGGTGAGTGGGTGAGGGAAAGAAAGAGTAAGAGAGATTAGAAGTAACATTTTGACCCAAATTCCACCTTATATCCCACTGAAGTGCAGTTGTTTTATTGAAATACAATCCTTAGTAAATATTGCTCAGTTTGTTTTCTCGTATTATTTGTGCCACCATGTCTAAACTGTTATAAATCTGTCTTTCTGACACAAGTTTCCTAAATATGGCACAAAAAGGGCCGAACAGTACCCTTTTTTTTCAATATATTTCTTGCATTTTTGGTATTTATATAACATTGCTGCTTAACTGAATCCACAAACATGTGGACATGTTGTCATTACAAGTAATAGCATTTGTGGCAATTGTTTTCAAACATCTTGTTTCACCTTTTTATATAAACTTAAAATGATAAAACATGTGTAACAATGTAAAAAAAAAATTATATATATATATATGGGGAAAGGGGAAACAACGGCGCAAAAAACTGTTAGCTATACAATAAAAATTGAGCATAAAGGACTGAGGGTATAAATTAGATTGCTGGTTGTTCTGAAATGAAATGAAGAAAAAACAAAATATAGTGAAGTACATTTAGTAAAAGAATATGCGCAAAAGTAGATCACTACTTACAAAGTAGCAGATGTAAATAAGCATATAGGATATTATAATCCTCTCCGTCCTGCTGCCTGGAGTTATGATGTCTCTGTCCTCCACGTGGAACGCCGGAATCCAACGTGCTGGTTCTCCTCTGGCTGCAGCTCTTCTCCTTGACTTCCTGGTGTGCCTCTGATCTCGCGAGACTAGCCCGCTGACGTCATTCAGCCGAGATTTCGGCCGAAATTCAGGTATACAGTCCAGGAGTGATCAAGGGATTCTGCTAACATGTAGATAATCAATAGGGGAGCTGAAAGTTTATCTTAGAGCCTCCTCCCTATGCGTTTCGTCCTGGAACTAGGACTTCATCTGGGGAATGAATGTGTCTAACTGGCTGTAGCTTAAATAGCATATGCTGATCTCTTATAGGTTAATTAGACAACCAATTTTTAGATATATCAGGTGGACACAATTAGTTCTAATATCTATTTACAAATAGTGAAACCCACTGTTGTACAAATAATTAAATAAAATTACATACAATTTTAATACACATGATCATAAAAAAAATTATATTGAAAAACATGAAAATAAAATAAACTATAAAAATATAAAACATATATATATTTTTTAAATGCACCTGTAATATATGGAAGTGAAGTTCCAAAATAATTTCAAGAGATACTAATTGTCTAGAGAATGGCAAGTACTTAATGACAGCTTGGTGTAATAAACATAAGACATGTTGTCTCCTTATAAGATTGCCATTGTGCTCCTCACAGAAGTGCCTAGATAAAGTATGTTGCAAAAAAAACTTTTTGTATGTTGGTAATGTGTTCTGCAAAGCGTAACTTTAGTTTCCTGGTTGTTCGCCCTATATATTGTTTTTTACATGGGCATTGAATTAAGTATACAATATTTGATGAATCACAATTTATGAAATGTTTAATTTCATATATTTTTCCTGTATGAGTTGAAGTAAAGTCGCTAGTTTTTTTGGCATTATGTAAATCAAGTTTGCACATTTTACATTTTAAACATTTAAAGAAACCCTTGGGTTCCAAAAAGTTTCCAGTAACTGTAATTTTATTTTCATTTGAAGCTTTTAAGCAGCTTGGAGATATAGATTTTTTTTAGTGTACAGTATCTGCTTTTGTAAATAATATTTTAGGGACCAATGGTAAATGTGATTGTAAAATGGGATCCTTTAGAACTAATGGCCAGTGTTTTTTAATTACTCTTTTGATTAGTGGAGCTAGTGGATTGTATTGTGTGATAAATGGTGTCTATAAACTTTTTAACTTTTGATTCTACGCAACTCTCCTTGAGGAATATTTTCAAGCCAAACATTTAAATGATTACTATCTGCCTCAATATAATTAAGGCAGCTCACTGGTTTGTGATAGGTTTTAGTACAGATGTTACCATTTTCAATATAAATAAGTAAGTCAAGAAACTCAATTTCACTAGTGCTGAATTTGGAAGTGAAGTACCTAGCCCATTCCAGACACTCACCGTAGGGAGCACAGACTGGGAGGAAGGAGTCACAGCAGACACTGAGAGAGTGAGCCTAGCCTGAGGTAGTGCAACACTGGGTCACACCTAGATAAGGTACACATGTGGTGGTGCATCTGAAGCTAATCTTTATTGTACCGGTGTGGTGGCTGCCCCGCAGAATGGAGCCCCATGTACGATAACTGTTACGAGAGAGTGGAGGATCCGCGTGGGGCGGAGAACATGAAATGGCGGACAGAGGCTGATGGGGAGGGCACCCGTGGCGTGCAACCCACTGAAGAGCAGACTGTCGCCGAGTTATCATTGACCAATCTGCTCTGGAGCGGAGCGAAGGCCGTGGCTGCCCCGTTTTTATCCTGTCTGGGACAGCGTGGGGCCACCCTTGAAGAGTGTGAGGAAATTGTAATAATTGGGGGAGAACCCCGTGAGGAGAGCAAACAAATGGACTTTTTGGGCGTAAAAATCAACCAAAATGGCGGTTCCCGCTTGCTAGGGAAACCGCATGGGCCAGTCGCAGAAAAAATGGCTGATGCAGGACTTGCAGGGAGCTGGCCGGGAATGGCGCGAACAGCGGAGCCCCGCCCTGATGGGGGGCATGGCGCGAAAGCTATGGCTGCGCCGGGATGGACAGTGACTAACTCAGCCCCTGTGCTGAGTCAACCGCTTAGTCTATGGGACCCTCCCCTGATTTCTACCAGGGGGAGTGACTTTCAACTATGGCCTATGGGAATGCACCCACTGGGCCCAGGGACTGATATCCAGACGGCGCCACTACAGAAAGTAGTTCCGGCCGTGGAGGAGCCGTGCAAAAAGGATGGTTATCTTGCACGGAGGGCGGCTGCCAGGAGAAGGCGGGAACTAGCCGCGGGAAAAGACCCCCACCCTTGTGGGGAAATTGGCGCGAAAACGCTAACCGCGCCCACCAGGACTGAGAGAGGTGCGGCCTTAATTAAGGGGCATGATATTCCCCTGTGGGACCCGCCCATAATTGCAACCCCTGGGGGCGGCTTCCAGCTCTGTCAGAGAAGGGAGGAGCCGAAGCAGGGAGTGGCGGATCCAGCAACTTCCATCAGTCAGTTGCGAGGAACCACTGAGAAGGAGAGACCTGTACAGGAAGTGGCTCCTGTACAAAGAATGGCCTGCTCCTCCACGGTGGGCACAATGGTCTCTACACAGCCCTACTCAGTGCCCGGCGGGGTGCTAGTAGTGAGGGTGGCCAACACCGAGACGGTGGTCGGGCTCTGCCTACAATGCGGGCTGCCCGGAGGAACGGTCAATACGGCGGCACGTTGCCCTCATTGCGGGACTTTGTACCTGTGGCCTATGCCCACATTTATTCCTATACAGCCTGCTGACCCCCCGGTGGACGTGACAAGGCGCTCCGCCGAGTCCCCGGGCGCGCTATGGATCAACCGCGCGAGTCCAGGAGACAAGGGACTGGAGCCGGTCAAGTCGGCTGGGTCAGTGGCGATCGAGGCGGTTGAATCACCCCCTGCAATCGGGGAAAAGAGACTTTCACTCCGCCCGGAGACCCCTAAGTCAGGAAAAGGGGATTACTCAGACGAGGACCTCCGTGAGCTGGCGGTGGTAAAAGCGGAGCTGAAAAGGCAGACCGGAAGGACGACACCCCGTGGGGTGAGTGGCAGGACGTCCCCCGCAGATCGGCGAGCCGACCGACGGAGTCCCGCCATCCCAGGACCTGGCAGAGACGGGAGAGAGACGCCTACACCCCTGCGGACGGGTAAGCCAAGCAGCCCTATTACTTACCTGGTTACAGTGGACGGCGAAGCGCTGGAGGGGCCGCGCCAGGCCCAAAGCGCACGTGGAGGGACGGCATCACTTCCGGCAACGACGGCGGAGCAACCGGATGTCGTCATAGAGGAAGAGATCCCGCATGGGGGTCCCACGCAAGATGGTGACGTTTCCGGTTCCGGGGAGGACGTCACTTCCGGTGGCAACGGCGGAACCCATGAAGAAAGAGCAGCGATGCTTCGGCGATCGGGGGAAGGTCCCCGATCACTTACAAGGCCCAGAAATTGGAGAGACGATCTCAGGACTGAGGAGGGTGAGACATCATCCTTGGACCAGTCTACGGACAGCCAGGAGCGGGTCGTAACCCCGTGGGGTCCCGTTCCGTGCCCCTATGCCCAAACCCCCGCCATAGTTAATACCCCTACCCCCATCACACGGTCACCGGGTTCACCGCCTAGCCTGGAGCACGTGGACAATTCACAAGGGGGAGAGGGAAGACGGACTGGGGAAAGGCAGCGCAGTGGCGCTACGGAGGGCGATTCAAGGGGAGGGGGAGAATTGAGAGTGGCAACTACAGCACCCCAACCCGTAGTAAAGGCCTCGGGGTCGTTTAGGTGGTCTGTACCGCGGTCTGAGAGGTCATCAGGGGTATTTTCCATGGACGATGACAGGGACTCAGGAGGGTCAAACAGATTCCGGGAGAACCGGTGGTGGGCCCCATTATTTGAAGGGTACTCGGCCTGGATGGACCGCACTCGGTTCCTCATCCGGCGAGAGGATGTAGTGGACTATTGGTGGGCTGTGGGAGAGTTTACCCCAGAACAGAGGGACAGAGAGCTGCAGGAGCGATGGCTGCAGATTGAGAATAGGGAAATAGAGCCTATGGGTCCCAGTATTTTGTCAGACCCCGTGGACCCTGACGAACCCCTATCATGGGTGCTGCCTGGGAGGGGAGGTAAGGCTGACCTGACTAGAATTAGTAGGGCCGAGAGAACCATAATGGCTCGGTATAAATCTTCCCACGGGTTGGAGTACCCGTATGTCCCTGAGCCTCTCATGGATGAGATAGAGGACAACCGGGATAGGTGGCTTAGGGAGGCCATAGAAATGCACCTAGTGGGGAGAGGGAGTTCCGTGATAGGAAGGAAGGCCGAGGAACGGATAGAACATTTAATCCGCATATGGGCCATTGGGAGAAATATCTATAAACACAGAGTAACATATAGACCAGAGAGGGGATTACCCAGGCATTTCTCAGTAACAGTTCTGGATATGGGGCGTAGAGAAGTAAAGAAACCGGACCCCTATCACTATTTTTAGGTGGTACTGTGCATCACGCGGGTCTGTGGCTGCTGGTCGGGGCGGGCTTGGCGGATGACTGTATTCATGTGTACTGCATTATGAGGAAGTTTGTGTGATGTTAATTATGTTTTCCGTTACAGTGCTTCCTGGAAAGAGGTATACAAATTTAGGTCCCAGCGAGGACGATGGGATTCACCAGGGGGAGAATGTAGCGGTCATGTAAAATGCCTACAGTCATCTCTCCTGCTGGCAGCAAGGCCTGGTAAGTGTGGGCATGCCAGCAGTAATCATGGAGGTTTTCCCTCACACGCTGGTGGGGTGCCCTGTGTATGGATGGGACTGGTCACATGCTCTGACTCCATGGTTAGTGATGTCAGAGGTGTGTCAGCCTCAGAAGTTACATAAGGCACAGCACTGTGTCAAAGAGTGAGTTCTGTCAGCGTTCAAGGCGAGTACAGTTGCTGGGAAGTTCTTGCAAGGTTCAGGAAGGAGTTCAAGTTCTGCAGAGTGTTAGTTATGTTCTAGTAACTCCATGGGAGACTGTGTCCAGGGACCTGGCACAGGGCAGTGATTCCTGCGGGAATAGTGAATCCCTAATCTAGGTGACATACCTATCAAAGGGGAGCACGGACGAGATGATCGGCTAAATACACCCCATTGTGGAGGGCAGCTATGCCCACCGTGACAATAAAGATGGAGCTGATCAGAGAAACCCCTGTGTGTGAGAGTCCAATGATTACACAGGAGGTTGCACCACCGAGGAGTTCCTCGTCAGGATCATCCCCATGCGGACGCAGGGACCCTGGTGAGGTGGAGGCGCTGCACTGGAACTAGGTGAGACTCAGCACACTACCTCAGCTGCCTGTCTGACGGGTCCTCCCCACACACCATCATGCGGGAGACTCAGGAGTCCTGTAGCCAACAGGTGCACCACCAGGCATATCTACACTGTAATGGGGACCGGTTAGACCACAGGGGCCAATGTGAGATTGGGTGGGTCAGGCCGGGCCAGAAACACCGTTACATACCATTAGAGATACTTGTAGGAAAGTATATTAGTGACTCTTACTACTTGTAAAGTGGAAAGTGAATTTAGAGGGACCTTACTGGGAGATTATATACCTTGAAGGGAGAGACTATAAAACTTCCACACCTTGATAAAGTGCGTGTACATACGAAACGCGTAGGAGTGTTGCACCCTCCGTTTTTTTAAATGAGATTTAAATAAATGATTTTTTTATTCTATTGACCCATCTCTCTGTTTACTGTGCGCTGGAATTAAATTTTTTGTATAAACCTTCCACAAGCTGCTCAATAAGCAGTTACAGGTGGATTGGCTAAATACATGTAGGGAGCATGCGGTTGGCAAAAAAAAAACAGAAAGTGAATCTCTGCGCTTCTCCCATTGGGCTAACAATGCATGCATGGCCAGCACCTTTAAAAACTTAGACCCACAACAGAAAATACACTGATAGAACACACCTATAATAATGTGCACAGATTGGAATAATACAAACTGGACACGTGGGTCCTTTAAGATTCACAGGACCATGGTCTTTTTTAAAATAAAGTCACTGATACATACAGTTTCACTAATATTCAAGCACTTGTGGTGAGCACCGCATTATCTAATGCCCAGTATTAATAACTGATGTATATATTTTATCGGGTTTTTTTTCACATTTCCACTGGAAATAAATTTAAGCACATCCGGAATTCCAGCGCCAAGGAGGACTTTTCATTTCATATAAGTATCAAGAGGGATTTACAGACTTAAGTTTCACTACAGTATGTATATTTATTTCCCCATTTATTGTTAGCCCAATAAGAGAAGCGCAGGGATTCATTTTCTATTTTTTCACTTGTGTAACATAATACTGAATTAAATAAAGATACATTATATTAGAACAAGAAGATAATAATACTATAATAATTGTCTCCTTTGTTTTTCAGGACTTATTATCACCACTGTTAACAGTAAGCTCCAATCTTTAGTCAGATTTATTGCATTATATATACTGTAACAGCATTCTTTTTTCAGTGTTAGTTAAATCCTTGTTTTTCACCCTGTGTTTGTTTTCAGATACTTCAGATTTGTGAAGCAAGTAATGCTATATATTAGTAATTAGTAGTTTCCCTGAAGAAGTAGTTTATTCTACGAAACATGTTGGATGATTTTTATCTAGTGCCTTAATATTGCCATTGCCTCCATTGGCTTCACCCTGCTAGTATTACTCCCGGTGGTAATTTTGGGCATACTGTATGAGAGACTTTGAGAGACTTTGACTGCCTCCCTGCCGGTTCCCTCGCTGCTGCGGAGACTGTGACGTCATCACGCAGTATCCCGTGACGGAGCGACAACGTGGCACGCCGAGTGTACCCTTGCAGAGCTGAGGTCTCACCCTCGTACAGTGGATCTGCTCGCTGAGCTACACGAGCTGCACCAGACGGCTTGGAAGCGCGAGCGGTCCCACCAAGCACCAATACCTGCAACGGAGCGTGGTTGCTGTAAAGGGAAATCCCCTTGGGAGCGATGTACTGCTGGATGAGGGGTTTTGGACATTAATCCTGCTCCTCAACCAACGTAGCGCCCCCGCTGAGAGAAGCAAGCTGCAGACTCTTCTGACAACAGTTGCTGAGTGGTAACTTGTGTGAAACACACTAAATGCACCTATTCCACTGTTTTGATGTACGCAGATTTATTACCCTGTAATTACTAATATATAGCATTACTTGCTTCACTATTTGGCGTTGTGCGCTGTTTCTTTTGTTTCCATTTCTTAGAGTGTGGGGGGTGCTGAGCCACCCCCTGTGTTTATAGCAGCAGACGCCTCTACAAATACACGGTTATGTGATATAATTTCTTCATATATACACCCTCACTGTGGTTATTGTGATTTATTTCTTGGTCACTTATTTATGTGGTTTAGTCACTGCACTATATTTATATTCTAAATTCTGGGTTAGATAGTAGCACACAGTATTTTCTCTGTTTTTTACTTCAGATTTGTACCTTTGAGCTAAAATGTGTATAGTTCAGCTCACATTTTTATTCCATACTGTATGAAGACCTTTATTATCAGAATGCTGATTTTCCTGTACATGTACAGGTGTATGTATTTGAGCTTGTCCCTTGTAAAATACATATTCTCTGGGCTTTCTTCTGAGGTTCTTCTCCCATTAATTCAGGGCATTCCTTGGTAATTTTGAAAATAGAGGAAACCATCTTTCCAGAAATTTAGTTTTGCCCTTACCTTCTCCTGAAATGGCTAATTTACAAATTGTTGGGGCCCTCTTGTCAATCCACAGTAAGGTTATACTGTCGCGGCCGAGTTTATTCTAACACTTACCCGGTCTCGGCCGCGACAGATACCGGGCTCGCGCCGAGGTGTCCCGTGCGCGCGCCGGAGCCTCGGAAGATAGGTCCTCCGATCGGGGCTTCCCCCTCCCCTCTCTGGGTCCACCGGGTCCCCCGGAGCCCCCCACCGCCATCCCCCACACTACAGCAACCCAGGGCTCCCTTGGGGAGCCCTGGGCATGCGCGTCATGCGCTCACGCTCCCGATGAAGCATGACTGCGCATCGATGATGCGCGGCACACCAAGGAAAAAAAATGAGCAAGCCGGGAAATCTCCCGGCTTGCGGCACCAGCCAAGTTAGAATAAAGTGTGCCACCTCCTTGCTGCCATTAAATTTATATAAAAAATTTCAGATAGTCTTATTATTTTAGACTCCATTTTCCATACATCGAAATTACTGCTAAGGACCGGGATAGGGTGGGCTGATACCTTGGTTATTAATATTTTGAGTGACTTGTTCCAGAATATTTGGATAGACTTACTGTCACGGGATACCAGGTTATTTACACCTTTTTACAGGATCATTCATTGAGCAAAAAAGGTAATGAAATAAAATGAAGGTTATTCGCATAAATTAGCTTACACACAGTGATACACAAAATACAGACAAAAAGACACACTTAATTTGGGACTGGGGTTGAAAACTAGACTTTCCTAGGTGCAGGGAACTCAGTAGATGAGGTTTACCCTGACCGGAACTTAGCCCGGAATCCCGTGGAAATGAAATCATCATGAAATTCCACACGCCACTGGTACGTTCTCTTCTGAGAACTTGGTCCCTCCTGATTGCGAGTTACTCCAAATCCTCTGGAACTCGAATCAGCATAAAATTCCAGCCGCGTCTGCTACGTTCGATTTGGAGAACTTGGGCGCAAAAGGCTGGATTTAGTCTCTGGCGGTCAGGCTTTTCCGGCTTGAAATCAAAGCCGGTTGCTCTGCTATTCACGCAGAAGCAACTTTGAAAAGCCTGCCCACACTCTTACTCCCGGAGAACTACAATCTGATTGGCTCACAGATTTTTATAGTATTCTGAGTTTCATTCACAAAACTCAGCAGCCAATAAGGCGTGGGAAAATTCCCAGGTCACAAATCAGAGCCAAGCCGGCTAGAAAAGACGGGTCAGTGGAAAAATCTGAAATAGCCAAGGGACATGAACAAGTTTGCCAACTTCGTCCCTGGCTATCTCAATGCCACCCGCTACAAAGGCTTCACCACATATGGCAGAGGAAATGGCAGCCCGGACGACTGCCATTGATCTCCGGACCTGGTACTCCACCTTTCTCCACTGACCAAATGCTATTCTCACCTCTGGCTGCTTTGAACTCCGATGTCAAGCAGACTTAGAGGCACCTATGGGTTAGCTCGGGCAGCCTGTTTGGACATCGGTTCCGAATGTAAAAACACATTACATTTAATAATGTATACTTTAATACATTAAGGTATGTGTGTAATATATTTCTTGAGTCTCTGGGTACAGGGGACAGAAGAAATATGTTGTAATTTTATTTGTACCTGCCTTATTCACCACACACTATGTTTTGGACTCATACTGGACTCTCAGAGTCCCCCGTCAACCTTATATACTGTTGGTAAATTTATGGGGGACAAGTCCAGACCCCAACCTCCTAGGCACATTCTGTTAACGGATCCTCTGCAACCCCCCACACCACTGAAACTCATACACTAGCAATCCCTGCTGGCTGGAATGCCCAGAAAAGGAAACACACAAAAAATACCTTTATTAGAGGCAATACATTGAAAAGATACAATGTTACTGGGCCCAAGAGCTAACTCTCTTGGACCCTTATACACGTAACCAAAAGGGGCTTAAACCTTATATGAGAGCCTGATTAACTTCTACTGTAATGAGAATATTGTTTCTTGTGTTTCTGATGGCCTAGGTGCATTATGAGTTAACTTTTGCCTCTTATAGACATGCTTAAATGTAGTAATTTTGCTGTGAACATGATACTGATGGAAAATAACAGGTACACTAGAATAATTATGAGAGTGCGAGCTATAGCTGGACTCCCTTGCATTCCTTACTGGGATGTTGGCTGATTCATGGATGTGTTCTGTGATACATTTTGTACAGCACAGAAATGTGCCAGACTCTAAACTGTGGCAAAACTGATAGTATACTCAGGACTGCACACTGTACAAATTGATCACAGAATAGCAACTCTTGACCAGGCAGTTCAACTTAACCGATGATGGGAGTTCCCTGGTTGTTGATGACATCATGAGCGGTATCCTGAGTGCGATAGCATGCTGAAATATATCCGAAGCTAAGTACCCAATTAAATATATTTACGCATAACAACTGGTGCTTCTTGACAGAACACCTACCGTCACACTTACATGTCCAGAAATTATAGACCATATCTGCTTATAGTATTTACATTTGGGGCATTGACATTTTGACTGATTGAATTTACCTACTATATATTAGATATAAATGCGTTGAGTTTTTTTCAGTTAAGTTTCTCTCCAAGTTATAGATTTGATACATTTATATACTCTACTTACTAGGCCCTCTTGTATTTCTTGTGTTGGGGCTCTTATTAATTGGTCTAACTTACTTTCCCAGAAATGCATGGGCTCCTTTTCTGCACTGTGCAAGGATGCTCTGTCCATCATTTTGACCTCTACAGTACATGCTATGAATGAAGCAAGGGGTTATAGATCCTTTGACTTGGATCCGGCGTTTGAAGAGGTCAAAACTTGCTAAAGGATAAGAGGATCAAACGTATTAATGATGATGTTCTACTCTTCATCACTCAATTCAGCACACATGCTGAACAAATTAAGAATATTGTCAGGCGTCATTGAAATGTTTTATTCCTGGATACAGTTCTTAGTAAATGTATCGGAGGCCTCAAATTTGTTTTTAGGAGGGCAAAACGATTGCCAACCACATTTCACCAAGTTTATTTGATTCCAAAACTAAGCACAACTTGAATTCAGTCAAGGGATCATTCAGTGCCATCACTGTAAAATTTGTCTGTATATGAGACCTTTCTCAAAATGTATATGTACAGCAAATAGCCTAACACAATGTGATGTTTTTCATAAATTGTAACACTAGGTTTGTTATTTACCTGTTTATGTGCTGGTGTGGCAAGCAATATGTGGGGCGCACAACCAGACCTTTGAAGGTCAGGATTATGAACATGTGCGTCTCATATACAAGGGTGATCTCAATCACCCCATCTCGAAACACTTTTTGTCCTACAATCGGGGCTATATGGATAACTTTTATTTTATGGGTATCGAACATGTTCCTCCACTATTGAGAGAGAGAGATAGGGTTAATGCCCTAAATCGTCATGAGCTCTGTTTTATTTATACGTTAAAAACTTGTGTCCCGTTTGATCTCAATTAAGATTTTGACTTGGACCCATTCTTATAATTATTAATAACACGTACACACTCAAACACCATTTTGGGGTTATACACATTGATGGAGCGGCTAGTACCTGGGTTGGTATCCATCTGGAGGGAAGCAATATCAACATATTTCTTGTGGAAATTCAATATAAATAGTTTTCTATATATTGTATTCACTTTAGGTTCCTCAAATGACCTAAGTATAGCACTCGATATAGACTCTGATATAGAAAAAAGTCTGATATAGAGAGTACTGTATATAGAGTTCTGTAATATGTTTTGTATTGTTTGAACACATTAACTTGTATTAGATTTCTTTTTATCACCATTAATTTAATTAGTATGTGTAACAGGGTATATCTATTCTGCCTGTCTTTCCCCTCCCTGTTACGTAAGTTACTGCTAGCTGCAGGCTGTAAGGGGTTAATTATGTGGGCTTGTGACCCCCCTACATACTCCTCTCTGATGGACAGAAGTAAGGTGGTGACTCATGGCCTGTGTAAGCCTATCAGGGGTAGGTATAGACCCATGAGCCCGTGCTTTCTGGCTCCCGATGAGGGGCAGTGCCAAATTTACTCAGTCCTGCTCTGGAGGAGGAAGAGAGCAGTACAGCTGTGAGTCTCTCCCATCCGGGATGAGCGTGCTCACCTCTAATCCTTAGGGGCTGGGGGAACATCTGATCTAATAGAAGAGACCCTGTACTAGCTGGGGTAACGCATCATACAGAAGTCTGGAGCCTCTGAGACCTTGCACTGCTGTAAGACCATCATGCAGTGACTGCTTGAATAAAGACCCATTGGTCTATTATACACCTGTCTGGACTGAGTCAGTGAGGTGTGTGAAAGTGCTTCAGAGGGAACTGCTCCTTGTACTTCCAGGAAACCCATTGAAGCTGGAGGCGCCGACACCGAACTAAGATGACATCAAAAGCCTGTCCTGGTCTCCATTACAACACAGACAGCTCACATTTCCTGGACCTCACAGGTATGCCTCAGCACCACACAGTAGCTACAGCAGTAAATCTCCCATAGTGTGGGGGAAACAGCGCTACATATGTTTTTATATAAACATTTTCTCATACTTTTCAATTTTTTATTTTTCCTTAATATATATATATATATATATATATATATAAAAAAAAATCCTAATTGTGGGATATATTATAGTCAAATGTGTTTTAGGACATATTCGCAGCGTGTTGGTAAACATGGGCACTTTCTAGGAGTAGCCCCCGGGAGGTTTCATATTTAATGCACATTTTTTTTGCATCTTTTAAGCATATTATAAGCATACTCATTGTGTCCAGATCCTCAGGAAGAAATTTGGAGAGATCTGTGTATTTGTTCTGTTTTGTTGTGTCTCCCTTTCTTTGATTAAAGTTGTATATTCTCACAGTGTGAGTCCGGAACTTGATGACGTCACATGTATAGCCTGGTCCCCCCAGGTCCCTCTTGGTTCCCCTTACCTTGCTGCAGCTGCGGGGAAAAGGGGAGGCTGCGGCAGTGATCAGTGCTTCCCCTTACTCTCCGGTGCGGATGCGGGAGGAGGAGAATCGGTCGACAAGGCGAAGGGAGCTGCCGGAGCCCCGCGGCAGTGCTGGGCCCCGCGGTAGTGCTGGGCGGCGTGCACTGCCACGTTGGACCTTGCGCATGCGCATTGATCACTCACACATGCGCAGAGACATTGGTAGCGAAGTGCCCAAATGTATGTACATTATGTATCTATGTATGTATGACTCTGCATGCTTGTTTATCTAGCATCATCTAGGTCAGCGGTGCGCAAAGTGGGGGGCGGGAGATTGTGCTGGGGGGGCGCGGGCAGTTGCAGAGGCCCCGCGCTCTTCCCCCAGGCATTTAAATTAAATGCCGGGGGATCGCGTGAGGCCCCTGCAACTGTTTACTTACCGGGATTCAGCCGTCTGTGTTGCGTCGCCATGGCAACGCGGCGTCAATAGACGCCGCGGCACCATGTGACCTGACGTCACACGCCCACGCAGCGTCATCTGACGCGCCTGAAGGAAGGCAGGGGGGCGCGAGAGCCGGGGGCAGAGAGACAGGGGGGCGCAGCACAAAAAGTTTGCGCTCCCCTGATCTAGGTACATAGCGCTTTACAATACACGTGACATAAAATTATAACACATAATGGGAATAATTTATTCAACATAAAATTAGAAACCGGTTACTAAAACTGAACCATTATCCAATAAGTTAAGCTATCAAATAATAAAGTATACGCAGAGAAAATTACTTATTTATCTCTTTAAATTATATTACTGTATTAAAATAAAATTGTTTAAAGGAATACATTTTAGTGTTAGGAAGAAACCTAGCCGGAGAGTTGATAATTAATTTAGTGGGTTGAAGTTGACTAATATTGGGTAGGAGAAGGACTAGTGAGTTCAACGCTGCAAGAAAGTAAAACTGTTATCACATAAGGTAAGTATGAAGTGGCCCTTATTTGATTTGAAGCTGCTTCCTGTGCTGTAGAAGATTTTACTTGCATTCATTTGAATGACGAGGATCTAATAATCTCCAGAAAACATGTGCAATTTATTGAATAGGGGCCTGAAGCTCATACTTTATTCAGGAGACTGAAGTGCTCTGCTTTTGCTTAGCATGTTTTATAAACATGTTCTACATATTATATTATTATTATATATAAAGTTAGACATCCTGCTGTGAATTATTGATGCTTGGTAGATGATCATTTGAGTTTTTCCATTGCATAAACCACAACATTAAAATGAATCTAAGACCATAAATAAATAATTAGGTGCAGTAAAATGAGCTGCACATAAAAGTTGCACGTAATTCATATCCGTGTTTGTACATATATAAAGCATGATCATTTGTGAATTCACCAATATATTTGTAATGATATGTAACACAGTTAACCCCCCCTATCTGGAAGATGTACATGCTGATTACTGCTGTTTATGGTGCAGTCATACCTGTGAGTGTCCAAGAGAGCTGAGTGGTCCGCGATGTTGTGTGGATCAGGACAGGCTTTTGGTGATCTTTAGTCTTCACTCATGGGTGTCAGCGCCTCCAGTTATAGTGGGCTACAGGATTTCCAGAGACAGTCCCCACCAGAACAGACTTCTTTCACACCCCTGCCCAATAGACTGTAGACTCAGGCAGGGGTATATAAAACAAAGGGCTTTATTTGAGCAGTCACTGCAGATGGTATACAGCGAAGGGTCCAAGGCCTTTGGATGGTGCTGGGCCCTCTGGTAGTCTTGAGGCCTCTGATCTCTCTTTTACCAGCCAGCCCAGGAGGGACTGACTGGCATGTCTCACTCCCAGCTGGGAGGAGCAGCACACACCTCCTCTTCCTAGGAGGGGTGGAAGAGAACTCTCTATATTTTGGCACTTCCTCTCTGAGACTTCAGTAGGGGAGGGCAAAAGGTCTGTACCATGATTGGCTATACACAGACCCTGAATCACCACCACTTCTGTTACTCAGAGAGTCAGCATGAGGGGGGGGGGATCAATGCCCCCAAGATAGCATGCCACAGTCTGTAGCTATCAGGGCTTACATGACAGGAGGCAGAGAGGCAGCCTGGACCAGCCATGCTACAGATATTATATATGATTTATATGCTCAGTATCCCATTTCATTTGTTTTTTTTTTGTGAACAAATTGGTATGGATCAAAAGAAGTAAGGAACAAGTTTGCATAGGCTTCGATATATAAGCATTTCTACTTTTAAAGAGCACTGTACCACACAATTCAAAAACGAAACCCTTCAAATCTAAATTATTGTGAGACCAAAATCTTTATATCAGCATTTCTGCTTACTAATAGAGTGATATGTCAGGATAGTATATGCTCAAATTGGAAAGATTTTGAAAGATTAAGCCTGCACGGCTGCACCGAGACGATAATTATACCACCCCATGTCCCCGGGACGGAGGCTTGGGCCCTCTGTGAACCCACATGTAACGGCAGCATCGTAGTCTCTCTATTTAGGGGGAAAGAGGGCTACACATACAAAAAAAATCCCCACCCCTGAAATATATACAACTTCCCCCACCTCCCCAAATTCATACTAAAAACCTACCTACCCAATACATCTGGCCATAAAATGAACGATCTGAAGGTGGCCATACTCAAGGGTAATCTTAGAACACCGAAAGAGAGACGGTTGCATGAATACAAATTTATGCAACTGATTTGGATACTTAGCGGTGGCCTAAACCGAGATCAAATTTTCATGAGTCATTACTGACACAAGTGAACTCTTCCCATGAGTGCTAAAGGCCATGTCTATACATACTGCGCTGTATGAATGCACACACAGCTGTCTCCTGCACATACAAATACACAATGTAATTCCATCCCTATAGACTAATAGGGACCACATAGTATCTCCACACACTTATAGTAATGCAACACCCTCTTACATTTCTACACCTACCCACAGCACTATATACACGTCCACTCAACACACCTTTTGTAAAGCGCTGTATACTCTGGGCGCTTTACAAATGTATACAGTATTTACACACACACATCATGAGACGGTGTAATATGTCATGTGTTGTTGTTCATTTGAGGTTGTATTTACCTAATTTTAAGACCTGCTAAGGAACAGATTTTTTTTTATTTCTTGATATATAAAACCATAGAATTCAAAGAGAGTGTATATACACACAAATGTGTGAAAAAGAAAGTGCACCCTATTTGAATTCTATGGCTGGGCAATTGCACCATTTCAGCAGAGGGAGTATTTTTTTTTTTACATATTATTTACCTAACAGCGCAGTCCCGACTAATAGGGTTTTTGTTGTACTTGGTTTGAACCAGGTAGTTTCTGGAGCTGAACTGTATTAATTTCATCTCCTGAGACTCCCTGCTTCCAAATATACTTACAGATGCTTCCACCAGCATCCGATCACTTGCCTGGGTAAAAACTAAGGCATCTCACAGTAAATGCCTCAACATTTCTGTGAGATTCCTAATGGCAGTGTGTGTATATACACATAGACACACACACACACAAAAAAACCCCTCCCCAATACATATAAAAAAATACCCCAACCCATACCATATAAAAATACCCCAAAGCCCCCCAATACATATACAAATTACCCCAAGCCCCCCAATACATATAAAATACCCCCAAGCCCCTAATACATATACAAATTACCCCACGTCCCCATACATATAAAAATCAACCCAAGCCCCCCAATACATATAAAAATACCCCAAGCCCCCAAATACATATAAAAATACCCCCAAGCCCCACAATACATATACAAATTCCCCCAAGCCCCCAATACATATAAAAATTCTCCCAAGGCCCCAATACATATAAAAAGACCCCAAATACTTATAAAAAAGACCCCCACCCCAACACATAAAAAGACCTCCCATAAATATAAAAAAGATCCCCACTTCCTAAATACATATTTTTTAAAAGCTCACCCCCCAATACATATACAAAATTACTCCCACCCCCCAATACATATTTAAAAGACCCCCACAATACATATACAAAAATACTTACCTTGTAGATGATCAGGCCACGTCTAATGGATGTGGGGCCCGGCAGCCGGCACGGCAAGTTGGGCTCGGCCTCTGGCCAGGCCCGGCTGCCGGTGATCTCGCAGCCGGACACCGACTCTTCCCTCAGCAGCAGCCTGCATGCCTCTATCCCTCTGTCCCCCGCCGAGCTTCCGACAAGCCTCCTTCTCATGCCGTCACGCACCGGAAGCAGAAGAGCGCTGACGTCAGAGCACTTCCGACACACTGACATCAGAGAGGCCCGTCAGCGTGGGACAGAGGGATAGAGTTATGCAGGCTGCTGCTAACGGAGAGCCGGGGCCCGGCTGCGAGAGGACTGGCAGACGGGCCCAATTTGCAGTGCCGGTCTGCCCGGCCCCCCCTGACTCACCGGGCAAAGGACGCCAACCCCAACAGACCCACACTGTTGGCAGCCTTACACTCACCACATGACAGCAGAAGGAAGTGGTTGACATGGCTGCTTGTCTTCCTTCCAGGCAGGATTCAGGACCTAGGCTGTGTGCTGGAGCCCAGGCTGCACTAAGCTCACACTGGATGCTGAATAGGACAGCCCAGCGGTGGTTAGCAGTCTGCTCCCGACATCCTGCTAATCAGCCTGACAGGTCCATCATTGGGGGTCTTAGGGTTGGAGGTGTTGAAAGGGAGCATAGGGAGTGAACTCTCCCTTGAGGGGCTGCTGAGGGGAAGCCCTCCACTACGCCTCCTTTTTCTTCCCCAGTCCAGCTCTCTTCTCCTGTGCTTGCTCATTCTCAGATATTTGTGCCCCCTTCCATTAGGACAGTCATTTAACCCCCTGGTTACGTATCTTCCTGGTAAGAAAGGTGGTGATGATAGTAATAAGCTTGGGAAGTATACATTGTACATACTGTAAAGTATATCTTTACCTGCAATTTTGATATTTTCATTATATGTATTATGGTTTTAACTGCAGCTCACACATAAACACATACAGTTCTCCTACATTTTAACCCCTTAGGCGTATTCTATGTTGTTGGCTATATTATTGTTTTTTTTGTATATCTTTATATAGCACCCACAGTGTACTCAGCACTTTTAAGTGATAATACATTACAGGAAATTATAACAATAAGTGCAACAAAGTCAGACAATGGGAAAGGAAATCCCTGCCCCGGAGAGATTAACATCTTGTTTTCTCTTTTGTCTATGCAGTAGGAGAAATACAAAATACACAGTATACAATTGGAAGTTTAGGACCTGGTGAGAAGTAGTTTCAGGCTTGAAATGTTTGGCCAAAGGATTGAACTAAATTAACTATACTTATTTAAAAATAAATAAATAAACATATAGAAATTAACTAAACAATTAGTCATATTGGATGTGCATTGGGACTTCTTTATTAACTGCTGTATATTTAAGGTCACTTTCTCAGTAGCACTTTAGTTGACACAAATATATATAATAGTGTGGGCCTGGGTTTTGAGCTTGCTAAGAGTGGGTACATCTAATCATACTTACCTTCCTGGCAGGTGCGGCGGGGGCTCAAAAGCAACCTCCGAGGAGCCGCACGCATCCAGCGCAGTGGTTCTGCAGCCTAAAGTGGCTGAGAATCCTATTCGGGATGTTCCCACCGGGTGCAATTACAGGCTTAATGGTCCACTCAGGTTGACATGTTGCACCATGCCTATCGGCAGTATATTCAATAGATGTGGGGTGGGTGTTAAAAGTTATTTAGTTATGTTTTTGGGTGAGTCAGGTGTGTTGGTCTTTGTTGTTTCACGATTGTGACAGGGTGTCAGGAAGCGGCGTTCTCCTCGCTTCCCACACAGAGCACTCCCTCTCCGCAGGGAGCCCCTGGACACACAAAACAATCCTGCCTTACCGGTCTCCACGGCTCCTCGCCCCTGCCGCCGTCGCGGGATCACTCCTCTCGGCGATTCCTCTGCTCAGCGCCAGGCGCGCCCACGCCCTCCTGCACGCACACCTACACGCACGCCAGCCTCAGACATTATGTGCATGCATTCCCAGCTTACAGAGCACACGCCTAACAGAGCACTTTTAACCACTGCTCCTGCAGTGAGGCGTCGCCCCCAAACAACACACAGTTCCATGCAAATCAAGGATTACACTCAGCTGGGCTGTAACACCTCCCTCCTATCAGGGAAGACTCCTTGCAGTCCTCCAGGCCTGCCCCCTTTTCCCATTGGTCTGCCCAGCTTTATTATGCCTGCTTCCCATCACTCGTCGCTCGACATAGTCTCTGTATGGAAGTACTTCTGGATTCTCTCAGTGTTTTCACAGGTTCTGACGGGGCTTGTATGACTACCCCCTCTGGCTCTCGATCTCGGCACCCCTTGGACAACGCTCACTCTGGTAACCCCTTGAACACGGCTTGGACTACGACCTATCTCCACTCTCCACTCCCTGACCTCGGCAAGGCATTCATCACTCTATCTCTACAACCGGTACCAGCAAGTATTGTCTACCTTACTACACCTGGCCTGGCAACGCTTCATACCACACTCCGGACACGCTCCCTTTGCTGCGGGTGCATGTATTACCACTTCCCCCTTCAGCTCAGGGGACAGGTCTGGTCTGCGGGCAGCACCGGCGTAACACAGGGATTCTTTCTTGACAGATTGCAGTTCTCGTTGACAATGCACAGACGCATTCATTAAAAAAATGGAATAAGGCCATGGCAAAAATCGTGTCACAAGTAATTTTAATGCACAAGCAGGTGTACATTTTTTTTTACCAGTTTAAAGTGTTAAGTGGCCTTGCTGGTGGCTGAAGCGCCTACCCCAATATCAAGTTGGGCATAATGCCCAGTTAGTAATCGGTGTTCAGCTGGGTTGGGCCGTTGGTGGATGAAGCACCTACTCCTAGGTGGGATGAGGCTTTACATTCTCTAAGTCAATTGGCCGACATCAGCAGGGAGTCACGAGCATTGCTAGGGCCTGTTGGCATGGTATGGGCCAGTCTTGGGTCAATTCATATTGTATTATTAATAAAAGCTGAGATCTTATTCCTCCAGCACACAGTCAGTTTTCTTTTTGTTGCTCAGTACAGTGTCTGCTGACTTTTTGCCCAGCAGGGTCTTATCAGGCCTACCCCAGTCATGTGCCAGCATGAGAAGTGGCCATTGTTTTGAATAAATTGCATTCAATGGTGCATAAATTGCGCCATTTCAGCAGAGGGAGTTTTTTTTTTTTTTTACATATTATTTACCTAACAGCGTAGTCCCGACTAATAGGGTTTTTGTTGTACTTGGTTTGATTCAGGTAGTATCTGGAGCTGAACTATATTGATTTAAGCTCCTGATAATCCCTGCTTCCAAATATACTTACAGATGCTGCCACCAGTATCCGATCACTTGCCTGGGTAAAAACTAAAGCATCTCACAGTAAATGCCTCAACATTTCTGTGAGATTCCTAATGGCCCATTGGATTAACACAGCATGGGTCCCTGCAGTCCCATTCAGTTTGAATGGGACTGCAGTGACCCCCCGCTGTGTTTATCCGATGGTCCATTAGGAATCTGATAGAAATGTTGAGGCATTTACAGTGAGAGTGCCCCAGATTTTCCAAGGCAAGTGATCTAATACTGGTGGCTGCATCTGTACCGCTGAAAGTGTCTCAGTACTGTGTCAAAGTGAACAATGTATGGTTATTTAAAAGTCACTTGTCACCAACGTGAATGAAGAACTGGGGATCCTTCAGAGGTATCTCAGAAAGCACCAGACCTGAAATGAATGCGATTCAGCTCCTGAGACCTCATGCTTCCCCCCTAGGGGAATTTGTTTTGCATGCTACTGTATGCTCCTTCCATTTGTTTCCGGTGCTCTCACAGAGTGGAATGTATGGTTATTAAGACCATGACTTTGCAGCTTACATGAGACACCACAGTGTAAAAAAGTGTAAATACGTTCTGTCATAAAGAGACCCCATGATGTTTAATGTGACAGCAAACAATGTCTGTTTTAAATTGTCTGTGATTGTGTCTTTACTGTAAATCACTTCGTTTCTGCTGCAGTTTTAAGAACTGTATACAGTAGTTACGCAAAATATTAGTATCACTCAATTACTTTTGCCTCGATGTTACCATAAATAACACTATAAGCCTCATGCAATAAAATCGCCAGGGTTTTTAATTCGCCATTTTTGACAGCGTTGTTGCTATCACGGTATGCAGAAAGCCCGGAATACCAGTGATAGCAACATTTGCAAACATGGCGAGTAGCTGGCGACGAAATGATCGGCCCTCTGTAAAGGGCTCACACAGCAAGTTGATTCTGCTGTAGAGAGATAGCCGCCTCTCCGTGCACAAGGCTTGGCCAAAAGAAAAAAAAATAATTAAACTTTTATTACCTGTGTAGATGAGCAGGGGGTCTCCGGAGCAGAACCGCGTTGTTTTCAGGTCCAGGAACCCCCTGCTTCCCGAGATAGAGGCCATGTTATGTGGTGCTTGTATCTCCTAAGCATTGAAATGTTCCGGTCACATGACGCGGGACATTTAAGGAGATACAGGCCCCGTTATGGGGTGCCAGTATCTCGAGAAGCAGGGGTCCCCGGACCTCAAATCAATAAATTTCTGCTCCGGAGACCCCTGCTCATCTACACTAGTAATAAAATTTTAATTGAAATATGTAGTAAGCAGCAATATACAACCCACCCTCTGTGCCCCCACATAAAACCTTTATATATTTATTTGAACACACAATTGATAAAATAGGCCGGTGGGGGTCCCTGGGTGTTCCCCACGGGCATCCGGGGGTCTTCTTGTGGTCCACGTGGGTCCCCGCTGGCCTGCGGTACCATTCGTGTTGTAAAAAAATAAATAAAGATGGCCTACATTTCCATAAATACACCACCCCCCCTATTACCCCCCAAACACATACAGTACAGTAATGTGTAAACCAACTATTATCCAGATATGGATAATAGATCATTTGCCCATTATTAAACACAACATTGGCTATGCAGCATAAATAAAGTAAATAAAAACTGTTCTACTTACCCCTGGCAATATGGTTTTATGTGGAGGTGGGTTGTGTATTGGTGTTTATTACATATTGTATTGGTTATTGGTGGCCTAGGAGGTGGGTAGTAGGGCTGTTCTGTGTAATTTTTGTTTATTGTGGTTAGCAGGGTGAATGAAGGGGGTAGTAGCCCCAAGGATGTGTGTTTAGGCCTACCGGGTGGGTAGCGGGAGGGTTTAACCCCTTCATTACCTTAGTGGTATTAACGGCTAAGGTAATGAAGAGTTAAGTCCCCCTGCAACCCCCCCGCAAGGCCTAAACACCCAGAAGGGCCAAATACCACCTTCACCCACCGCCGCTACCACAATAAGCATGGCACTGGTGGTTAACCCCCTTCATTGCCTTAGGGGTTAGCCGCTAAGGTAATGAAGTTGCCTGTAAATGCATTTTTCATGCATCAGATTCATGCCGGGGTCTCAGGTGGTGTTATTAATGGATATCAGCTCCGAAGTCTCCCGGCATCAATCCGATGCAGGAAAAATGCTTTATTTTTTCTAAGTGCCGTCTCGCCGCTTATCAGCAGCTTCTCACCACCTTCTTGCAAACTTTTCCTGGTGGGACGATTTGGAGAGGAAATCTCAATTCTAGAGCGGTGATCAGCCTCAATAAGCTGATAGGGGCTACTAGAATTGAGCGAGGTTGAGAAACTGGAGATAAGTGGCTTATCACAACTCGTTTGGCGATTTTTTTTTTTGGGGCAAAAAAAGTGTTGATTTTTACTGTTATCGGGGTTTACTGAATCGCTGCAGGCTTGTTTTTGGTGATAAGTGGCTTATCGCTGTTTATAGCATGATGCCCTATATATTAAATAGTGCACAAATGCAGATTACAGAACAGTATACTTTTGAAGGAGTGATGCGTTTAAGCATAGTCAGGCACAAGCTGTAGTTATATTACACAAATTAAATTCATTAGGAGGTCAATTGGAGCTATAAATTTGCAGTTGTAGTAAAGTATCACCTTAGAGTGGTCTTTCTTTTCTAATCACAAGACTCATATTAACATATATATTATACTATTAATCACCCATAAGTCTCATCATTGTCATTAACCATGCACTCAATATGCTAATAATTTCTATGGTGTTTGCAATAACTTAACAAATAGTATTCATTTTATAAGAACTGTGGATTGTATTTGTTACAGACTAGAATAACCATGCAAACTTTCCCCTTGGTTTTCGGTGTAAATTCTTGCAAGCAAGTTTTTGTTTTGCTAAAATTCGCAGCATTGATCCAGACCCTAGAAAAGAGAATCCTGTTTAGTATAGTATCCATACTTACAAGTACATACCTCCCAAATCACTCCTCTATACAACATGTGGAGAGATACTGTACTTGTGAACATACCTGAGAACCTAAGAAATAAGCTAACTTAAATATGAATAGGCTAATTTCCTATGTATCTCAGGTGTGTTCACAGGTAGCTCTCCATGTACTTTATAGAGGGTGTTATGGGACATGTAAGTTAATAGGTAGTCTACTAAATAGGAAGCTCTTGAAATGTTTAAAGAAACTATCAAAACATTTTGAGAACAGATTGTGAGCTGATATACTCAACATGCGGAAATACCAATAGACAAACATGAGATACTGTACCTGGGAAATATGTCAAATATCAATACGTAGAATATATTTAAGTTATTTCAATTAGAATATGTAACAGGTAACTGGAAGCAAAGTGCATGCAAATGAGATTTCAAACTGTTTAAATTTTATGCATAGAAAAATATTATTTAATGGATATGGTCAAAATGCCAGATTTTATCATGTCAACTCGCATGCTGTTTTCAGGTGATTTTGCATTGTTTAATTAAAAGGTCCTATATTCGCTGTTGATCAAAATGGACTAAAGTATTTCCCCTGAATATTAAGACTACAAGCTGCTGGAGTTACTAAGGTACTTTTCGAAATTATATATTTTAATATTTGCTGATAAGCCTGAATAGCTTGGAATGTCCTCATTAAATGGATTTAAAATCTGTTCTTGAGTGGGCTGCCATATTTTTAATACAATCATTTATGTTTCAAAACATGTAAGCGAGCTAAATATTTTGATCTTAATAGAATAGATATGTTGATATCATTGCAATACTTACAAAACACATTTGAGATAATAGCACCTTCATAGCATTTTTCACTGTGACTATAAGTATCACTGTATTTTCTTTAATCAAATCATAATTGTTTTCAATCAAAATGAGCATCAGTCGTCTTTTCTGCTCTTCAGCTACAACATATTAAGAATTCTCAATCCATTCCAATTTGTTAACCTAATCAGGCGCTGAATTTTTGCCTCATTAAGCAAAAACAGTACACAACACTATTACATTCACTCACACAATTACCCGATTTAATTGAGTGCAGATGGTTTCCAGAACACTAATTGTAAATATTCTTATATCTCTTTAGAATTGATATGCATAATTTGTACAACTGAAAAATGTAACCATATGTAAAAGTATAACAGTTGTATGATCAAATGAATTAATTACTTTGATTTGTAGAAACAGGAAATACAATTACTGTGACATATTATTAACAGAATGTTATTTGGAGATCCCCACAAATATTGTTCTCCCTGATGATAAACTAGAGACATATTGCTCAATTTTTTTTTAATATAAGAAGATTATAAAGATGGGCATGACATGGTTACAAGATATCTGTGACATAGTAATTAAGGCAAATACAGGGCCATAAAAAGCCACTATCCCTTTTCCTTTTGTAAACAGGGAAAGGAAATAAATCAGAAATAAAATAAAAAAGTATCAAACATATTACCTGATCTTAATTCAGTTTCAAAAACGTTGCCCAGTTTCTGAAAAAAAGGATCTGAAGATGCGCCTTTCTTTGGTTTTGGCTGCCGTGTCTCCCGTGCAGCAGAGAGGCATACGGATGCCGTCGGAGAGCCGTCCTCCTGGCCACCACCACCACCACCACAGGAACCAGAAGCCTAAAAGAAACTTCTACAAGTGCGTACTCACACTGGCCCGTGTGAGTATTTGGTTTTATTTATCTTTCTGAATCCCTTTCCTCACCTAAATTACCAGGTGACCCTTAGATACACTTTCTGTACTCATCTGCAATTCATTGCAAGATGGCCACAGACTCCTTCATCTGAAGACTTTGTCAATCCCTGACCAGAGTGATAACAAGACACCGCTATAGGAGAACACTCACATTAGGCCGTGTGAGTGAGACATTATTGTTAACAGCACTAACTTGCGATAATATATTGCCTCACAGTATCCCCTTGTATCGCAGTTAACATTTACATATGTGCATCTAACTGCCATTTCTATGAGAGACAAATTATCGTGAAGGAGCCACTTATCCAATGAAGAACATCTAAGAGACAGCGAGGAATGAAGACAGGAAGAAGGATCTGCATTCCAAAGGAAGATCCAGCAGTCAAAGAAACCTTGATGTGATAGAACTCACACAAGGCCGTGTGAGTTATAAATTTATTCTCTCATCCACTCACACTTTATTTCATGTGCGTTTACCACCCCAGGAGTCGACCTCATAGACTGAAGGCTCAATAGAGGTGTATCACACCACATTGATCTTCATTGAAAGAAAATACACCTTCAACCTACCTTCCCTCATACCGTGCTCCCCCATTTCTCCTTGTGTTCTCCTCTTGGCCAGCCATTCAGGGAAAACAAAATGGCCACCGACACCTGGGAGACAAGATGGCTTGTATGCGCCGTAAACAATAAAATATTACCCAAAAGGCTTATATTCAAGATACTTCTCATTAGTGCAATATACCACCTGTGTGTCTCTAATAAACATAGATTAACACTACTGTGTTGTTCTGTTCCATCTTTCTGAAGCTATTTGGAACAATGTTCCAGTATTTTTATTAGAAACACTGATTGTGAGTATATAGTGCACAATAGAAGTACCAAAGTGTGAATAGTATTAGTCACATTCTCTCTGACCTCCTCTATATCACAGAGCTGTACTATGTTGTGGTTTATTCCCTCTATTTTCTGAACTTGGAAGTCACTGTGCACCTCATCATCCACTCAAAGAATTATCCTGATAAACAGAAACATAAATTCATGATTTGAGAGCTGCAGACCAACCAAAGGACTTATCAGTATCAGTTATTATTGCATCACCAATATCATCTAAAGTCACTTATTTTGTTGTTTATTATAGTGCCTCTTTAGAGAGCATTTAATTTTCTATTTCACACATGTATTGTGATTATTATACATGGTTAATTTTATTTAAAAAAAAGGATTTGTCATGCTTGCAAATATTTCTCCACTTGTAATAAAATAAGTCTAGAAAGTACTTACACACTTACATATTGCACAAAAATCTAACATAATCTATTTGGTAACCTGACATATCACATGTGGTTTTGCTATGTGTATACTGTAGGGATAAATCTACAGTATATTGGCTTAGCCTTTAGCCTTAAAAAGGGAAATATCAAATAGGCCCAATGCATACTGCTTTTATGCTCATACTCAATTTAGCATAGAAAGTGTCAGTTATTCCGAGGTTGTAATGTTAGAGCATATATATATATATATATATATATATATATATATATATATATATCCAAAAGATTGACCTAGGCGCAAGTGGAGAAAAGAAAGAAAAACATAGGGTAGTATGTTCTAACAATTTAGTCAATAAAAGGTACGATATGCACTCACAGCGTTGAGATAAATTTAGGCCTTTTATCCACTCTGGGATCTGGAATATATATGGGGGTGGTGGGGTATATTTATATGTATGGGGGTGGTGGGGGTATATTTAATATGTATGGGGGTGGTGGGAGTATATTTTTATATGTATGGGGTGGTGGGGGCATATTTTTATATGTATGGGGATGGTGGGGGAATATTTTTATATGTATGGGAGTGGTGGGAGTATATTTTTATATGTATGGGAGTGGTGGGGGATATTTTATAGGTATGGGAGTGATGGGGGTATATTTTATATGTATTGGGGTGGTGGGGGTATATTTTATATGTATAGGAGTGGTAGGAGTATATTTAATATATATGGGGTTGGTGGGAGTATATTTAATATATATGGGGGTGGTGGGGTATATTTATATGTATGGGGGTGGTGGGGGTATATTTAATATGTATGGGGGTGGTGGGAGTATATGTTTATATGTATAGGGTGGTGGGGGCATATTTTTATATGTATGGGGGTGGTGGGGGAATATTTTTATATGTATTGGGGTGGTGGGGGTATATTTTTATATGTATTGTGGAGGTGGGGATATATTTAATATATATGGGGTGGTGGGGATATATTTAATATATATATATGGGGGTGGTAAGAGTATATTTAATATATGGGGTGGTAGGGGTATATTTAATATATATGGGGATGTAGGAGTATATTTAATATATGGGGGTGGTTGGGGTATATTTTATATGAATTGGGGAGGTGGAGGGATATTTTATATGTATTGGGCTAGTGGTGGGATATTTAATATATATGGGGGTATATATATATATATATAATACTGAGTTAAGTTATGGTGAGTAAAAAAAGTGACAAAAACCCTCCACAGGAAAGCAAATATGCAAATATAGCTGTATGCTCATCTGCATGTCTTAGGCAGGTCTGCAACCCTGCCTTTCCCCATTATCACCCAGCATACAGCACTTCCACTGCAGCAAGGGATTTTTGGAAATGACATGCAAATGAGCACACAGTGTCACTTTTTGCCTCAATAACCATTTTTAACATGGTTCCCTATAGGCTTAAGCTTGCTGCATGGTCACAGCTTTGAGCACAGCCAGGGTTAAGGTGCATACCCAGAAAACCACCCACAGACAGCTGTTTCAACCTTGATGGGTCTCATCAGTGTGGGGTTGATTTTACTGGGAATGCAAGAGAGGCTATGGGATAGGCTAAACCATAATACTGAGTTAAGTTATGGTGAGTAAAAAAAGTGACAAAAACCCTCCACAGGAAAGCAAATATGCAAATATAGCTGTATGCTCATCTGCATGTCTTAGGCAGGTCTGCAACCCTGCCTTTCCCCATTATCACCCAGCATACAGCACTTCCACTGCAGCAAGGGATTCTGGGAAATGACATGCAAATGAGCACACAGCGGTGGGGGGATATTTCATATATTTGGGGGTGGTAGGGGTATATTTAAAATATACTACCTGAGAGACCCGGCGTTGCCCGGGATGTAATGTTCCCGCTCCTCTCTCTCTCCTCTCTCTGTTTGTCCCCCATTCACATCAATCCAGTCCCCCCCTCCTCCATCCTTTACAGCTCTGTTTGTCCCCCTTTACAGCTTCATGCAGTGTGTGTGCGTCAGTCATTGTGTGTGCGTCAGTCAGTCACTGTGTGTGTGTGTGCGCGCGCGTCAGTAAGTGTGACGCAGAAACACAAACACACACACACAGACTGACGCACACACACACAGTCAGTGTGTGCGTGTGTGTGTGCCTCAGTCAGTGTGTGCGTGCGTGTGCACCTCAGTAAGTGTGTTTGTGTGCGCGTCAGTCAGTGTGTGCGTGCGTGCGGCAGTCAGTCAGTGTGTGTGTGTGCGTGCGTCAGTCACTGTGTGTGTGTCAGTCAGTGTGTGTGTCAGTCAGTGTGTGTGTCAGTCAGTGTGTGTGTCAGTCAGTGTGTGTGTCAGTCAGTGTGTGTGTGTGTCAGTCAGTGTGTGTGTGTCAGTCAGTGTGTGTGTGTCAGTCAGTGTGTGTGTGTCAGTCTGTGTGTGTGTCAGTCTGTGTGTGTGTCAGTCAGTGTGTGAGTGTCAGTCAGTGTGTGTGTGTGTCAGACAGTGTGTGTGTCAGACAGTGTGTGTGTCAGACAGTGTGTGTGTCAGACAGTGTGTGTGTCAGACAGTGTGTGTGTCAGGCAGTGTGTGTGTCAGGCAGTGTGTGTGTCAGTCAGTGGGTGTGTCAGTCAGTGTGTGTGTCAGTCAGTGTGTGTGTCAGTCAGTCAGTGTGTGTGTGTGTGTGTGCGCGCGTCAGTTAGTCTGTGTGTGGGTGTGTGTGTGTGTGTGTGGGTGTCAGTCAGTGTGTGTGTGTGTCAGTGAGTGTGTGTGTCAGTCAATGTGTGTGTGTGTGTGTGTGTGCGTCAGGGTGTTTGTGCGTGTGGCTGTCAGGGGTTGTGTGCATGCGGCTGTCAGGGGTTGTGTGCGTGCGTCAGTACATGTGTGTGTGTGCGTCAGTCAGTGTGTGTGTGTGTGTGTGTGTGTGTGTGTGTGTGTGTGTGCGTGCGTCAGTGAGTGTGTGCATGCGTCAGTCAGTGTGCGTGTGTGCGTGCGTCAGTCAGGGTTTATGTGCGTGCGCCCGTCAGGGTTTGTGTGCGTGAGTCAGAGTGTGTGCGAGCGTCATTCAGGGTGTGTCTGCGTGCGCCTGTCAGGGTTTGTGTGCGTGCGTCAGTCAGGGTGTGTCTGCGTGCGCCTGTCAGGGTTTGTGTGCGTGCGTCAGTCAAAGGGCAGACGTGGGAGGGGTGTGAAGGGCAAGCGTGGGGGTGTGTGAAGGGCAGGCGTGGGGGGGGGGGTGAAGGGCAGGCGGGGGGGTGAAGGGCAGGCAGGGGGGGGTGAAGGGCAGGCGTAGGGGGGGGTGAAGGGCAGGGGTAGGGAGGGGTGAAGGGCAGGGGTAGGGAGGGGTGAAGGGCAGGGGTAGGGAGGGGTGAAGGGCAGGGGTAGGGGGGGTGAAGGGCAGGGGTAGGGGGGTGAAGGGCAGGGGTAGGGGGGTGAAGGGCAGGGGTAGGGGGGGTGAAGGGCAGGGGTAGGTGGGGGGGTGACGAGCAGGTGTAGAGGGGGGTGAAGGGCAGGGGTAAGGGGGGTGAAGGGCAGGGGTAGGGGGGGTGAAGGGCAGGGGTAGGGGTGGCGGGTGAAGGGCAGGGGTAGGGGGTGAAGGGCAGGGGTAGGGGGTGAAGGGCAGGGGAAGGGGTAGGGGGGGTGAAGGGCAGGGGTAGGGGTGGGGGGTGAAGGGCAGGGGTAGGGGGTGAAGGGCAGGGGTAGGGGTGGGGGGTGAAGGGCAGGGGTAGAGTGGGTGAAGGGCAGGGGTAGGGGTGGGGGTGAAGGGCAGGAGTAGGGGGTTAAGGGCAGGGGTAGGGGGTGAAGGGCAGGGGTAGGGGGTGAAGGGCAGGGGTAGGGGTGGGGGGTATAGTGCAGGGGTAGGGGGGGTGAAGGGCAGGGGTAGGGGGGTGAAGGGCAGGGGTAGGGGGGGTGAAGGGCAGGGGTAGGGGGGGTGAAGGGCAGGGGTAGGGGGGTGAAGGGCAGGGGAAGGGGGGGTGAAGGGCAGGGGGGGTGAAGGGCAGGGGCAGGGGGGTGAAGGGCAGGGGGGTGAAGGGCAAGGGGGGTTGAAGGGCAGGGGGGGTGAAGGGCAGGGGGGGTGAAGGGCAGGGGGGGTGAAGGGCAGGGGGGGTGAAGGGTAGGTGGGTGAAGGGCATGGGGGGGTGAAGGGCAAGGGTAGGGGGGTGGAGGGCCGCGCTTCCCCTCCGTCCTGGAGCCGGTGCAGGGCGGCGCACGTGATGGGGGGGGGAGGTGTGTGTGTGTGTGTGTGTGTGTGTGTGTGTGTGTCCGCCTCAGGCCAATGAGAGGTGTGCGGGGGCGGGCCGGCCAAGGAAGCAATCTCATTGGCCTGGCCCAAGGTCCAATGGGATTGCCGCTAAGGACACAGGGAGGGACACAGGGAGACACATACAGACATAGACACATAAGACGCTTTCACAAATATATAGTAGATGGGGGTGGTAGGGGTATATTTAATATATGGGTGTGGTTGGGCTATATTTTACATGTATTGGGGAGGTGTTTTTTTTTATATATGTATTGGGGAGGTGGGCTATATTTTATATGTATTCGGGAGTGTGTTTTTTTTAATATGTATTGGGGGTGTCGCAACATTTACCATTGTGTCCAGTATTTTTGGACAAGCCATCTGGCAACCCTACCTACAATGCTAAAAATGTAAAATCTCCATTCTAAGTCTAGCTAGGAGGGCTCGCTCGGCACCCCGGCTCGCTCTCACCCCGCCCGGCACCCCAGCTCCGCTCACTCTCCCCCGCCTGGAAGTGGATCCCTGGCTCCGCTCGCTCGCTCTCCGCCCGCTCGGCACCCCGGCTCGCATCACAACCGCTCGAAGCCTAGCAGTGCAGCACTTCCGGTGCCTGCTTCTGCTAGTGAGCGCGCAGGAGCCTGGGAGCGACAGTCTGCATAGGTTAGAAGTATATACCAGACTGTGTCTTTATTGTGATATTTCTTCAGATAAAAAAGGTGGTACAGGTTGACTTTTTTCACTGTACTGCAGTTATGGCTTGCAAAGTGATGTTTCTCTTGTGAGGTATTGTAAAAGTTATATAAAAGATTGTTTTATGAATAACACTAACAGTAAGATGTCAGAATAAATTGTAAACTAGATATTCAGGGGATATTAACTATTTGTTAACAAATTGTTAATTTACATTTTTATTCATGTGAGTGATTGTGTAGGCAGGGCCCTGTGCACTGCTTTGCCCGGGGGGCCCTAATGTTGTTAAGATGGACCTGTGCCGCCAACCTAACTTCCCCCGCGCGCGCGCCCCAACCCAACTTCTCTTCACCCCGTGAGTCCACCTCATGCGTGCCCCCTGAGCCCACCTCACGCCCCGGGCAGCTGCCGCGGGGATATCGGGGGCAAGGGGGGAAGCAACTGGAGGACAAGGAAGAAGGAACCAGCACCCACCCTGTCAAGGTAAGTAACCCACCCAGTCACTCAAGTCACTGTCACCCACCCAGTCACTGTCACTGTCACCCACCCAGTCACTGTCACCCACCCAGTCACTGTCACCCACCCAGTCACTTTCACCCACCCAGTCACTGTCACCACCCAGTCACTGTCACCCACCCAGTCACTGTTACCCACCCAGTCACTGTCTCCCAGTTACTGTCTCCCAGTCACTGTCAACCGTCATTCACCCACCTTCATTCACGCACCCACCATTATTCACCCACCCACCGTCACCCACCCACCCAGTCACCCAGGCACGCAGTCACATGTCTTTTGTTGAAAATATACAAATAAACAGGTTGCATTGTACTGTTTTTTTTTGTGTCACAATAAGAAAACAGTTAAGTAAAAGTTGCGCGCTAAAAGATATTTTTTCGTGGTAGGTGCGCTTTGGGTTCGGGGGGGGGGGTGCGCTATGGGTTCGGGGGGGGGCTGCTCCTTTCATTTGTCCCGGGCCCCATGATTTCTGTTGGTGGCCTTATATTGAGACTTACCTTGACGTTGGTTAGCAAGCTTGGCATTATTTGATCAAAGGATGCAACCAAAAGTCTCCTTTGTTTTACAGATTTTTACAGATTTAGTTTGCACTATATATATTTATTTCCCTATTTATTGCTATCCCAATGGTAGAAACGCAGGGATTCACTTTCTGTTTTTACACACGCACACACACACACACATATATTTATTTGTATATACTACTTCTAATGACTTCTGTGGACTCACACATACTGTAGTCATAAGCAATAAAACCCATGAAATAAAAGCGAAATCTAACAAAAAAACAACAAGGGTGAGAAGGAAGCTATGTATCCAAAGACAAAACAATGTTCTGCCATAAAGGCTTATCTTTTTATTTCTACCCTGCATTCTATCCTGCATCTGTCAATAATATATATATATATATATATATAAATATATATATTTTTTATGTATTTCTTTTTATTTGTGCTTTGTTTACATACAATTTTAGATTCAACATGTATGTTTGTTAAAGATGTTGTATGCTTACATTTTTCAAAAAAGTGATATTGTGTGCAAGACAAACCTACTCACATTCCATTTCAAATATGGCTATTTACCCTAGCCACGCATTCTCAAAGCTATCGGAAATTAAAGACCTTCTCGGGGACTCTACCTGTGCCCACGGGAGAAGATGGGATAGATCCTTGGAAGGAACATACTAGGGAAGTAATGGAAGAATGGTCTTGTACCGATGTAGTGAAACGCCAACGGCTCACGGAGTGCTTGAGACCCCCGGCATCCACTTTGATCAGCATCCACCGAGAGCAGTATCCCGACCTGACCGCTCGTATGATGATCGAGTTTCTCGTCGAGGCCTATAGCGCGACCGAGGATGATGGGGCCTTGTGGGCTAAGTACTATGCCATTAACCAAAAGGAGGGAGAAGATTTGTCTGCCTATATCCACCGCGTGCACATCTCCCTGGGACCCCTGCTGCATCATAAATACTTGACCGCCTCCAAGATGGACGAATACCTCTGCAAACAATACCTACGGGGTGCAGTCCTACTCACCCTATTGCAAACATGATTCGCGATAACCTCACTCGAGGACCTCCCCCCTCGTTTATCAAACTGTTACAGCAAGTCAAAGAGCACGAAACGTATCTCCTGCTGCCCTCTCCACAGAAGTCTACAGCAGCCAGCGGCACTAAACCCAAAGGGAGTGCTGATAAGAAGGAGGAACCGCCGGACAAATCCGGCCCGGAGAGGCCGAAATACGCCGGTCGAACCTCGCCGCCGTATGACCGCCGTACCACACCCGAGATATGTCCTCCTATAAATGCGGGAAAAAGGGGCATATCTCCTACGATTGTCGGATGGGAGAATCACGCCACCGGAGTCCGTCGCCCAAGAAATTCACGCCCCAGGCCATGATATGCGGTGTATATGCGACCAGCCCCGAAGCCCCTGTTTCCACCCAAAGTGGCGATGACCCCGAGGAGGAGAGTAACCGCATGGGGCCAGTAGCGCTGATCCGGGTACTAGTAGACGGTATCTACTCCTCCGCCCTGCTGGACACGGGATCTCAAGTAACCATCATATATCGCGGGTTCTATGATCGACACCTCCAGAAGCGTCCTCTGAAGTCGGCAGGACATATCAAAGTAAGAGGGCTGAGCAATGACCACTACCCCATTGATGGCATAATGACCGTGGATCTGGAGATACAACAGCTCAACACGGGGAAGTCTCATCCCATGAAGGTGGACACCTTGGTGTGTCCAGAACCCAAAGAAACACCTAAGTATCCAATCATCCTAGGTACGAATGCGGACATTGTGCAAGCCGTCATCCGGGCCTATCTACATGAAACTAACGAACTGCCCATGTCCAGTCTACAGCTACAACTTGTCCAAGTGGATCCAGATTCCCCTCCTGCCCCCGCGGAGGACCACGGATTGCTGTTCTGCGGCCGGGCAGGGCTGACTCGGCTCTTACCGGGAGAGACGCAGAGGGTCCCCGCCTGGTGTGCATATGCTGAACGAGTAGGCGAGGAGCGGCTCTTTTCTGTAGAAAGCACGCCCGAAGAAGATGTCCGCCGAGGATATCGGCTAGTACCGGAGTTTCGGGATTGGCCGATCGCCATTCCCCGGCGAATTTATGTGATGGTACAAAATCTTTCGCCATTCCCCATGGCCATCGACGCGGGACAAGGGATAGGGAGGATTTACCCCGTCAGCTCGGTGGATGAGGCCGTACAAGTAAAAGCTGCCCGAGTGGAAGATCCCGGATCGCCGTTAGACTTCGACTTTGGCTCGTCCGGGCTGTCGGACAAGTGGGAGGAGCGGTTGCGAGTACAGCTGGAAGAGAGACGACCCGTATTCTCTACCGGGGAGATTGAAGTGGGGTGTAGCCGACACGCCCAACACACCATTCGGATGACTGATACCAAGCCCTTCAGGGAACGTTCCCGTCGGCTCGCTCCTCGGGACGTAGAAGATGTACGAGCGGTCCTCCATGAGTTGGAAGAAGCCGGAATTGTCACAGAATCCCGAAGCCCTTACGCCTCGCCCATAGTGGTAGTGTGAAAGAAGAAGGGGATGGTGAGGTTATGTGTAGACTACAGGACCCTCAATAATCGAACCGAACCAGACCAGTACAATCTTCCTCGCATAGAAGAAATCTTGGACGCTCTACATGGAAGCAAATGGTTCAGTGTACTGGACCTCCGGTCTGGGTACTACCAGGTGCCTATGAGTCATGAAGATCAAGAGAAAACGGCGTTCATTTGCCCATTGGGGTTCTACCAATTCACCCGTATGCCCCAAGGCATATGTGGTGCCCCCGCTACCTTTCAGCGGCTAATGGAGAAAACTTTAGGGGACCTGAACCCCCGAGAATGCCTCGTGTATTTGGATGACATCATAGTCTTCGGGAAGACCCTGGAGGAACACGAGGCTCGACTCCTGAAGGTACTTGACCGATTAGCTCAAGAAGGACTCAAGCTCTCCTTAGATAAATGCCAGTTCTGCCAGACGTCGGTGACTTACGTGGGACATATAGTGTCCGCTGAGGGAATCTCCACTGACCCAGCCAAAATAGAAGCCGTAGTCAATTGGCCCCGACCTGACAACGTGGGGGAGTTGCGATCGTTCCTGGGGTTCTGCGGATACTATCGCAGGTTCGTGGAGGGGTATTCCCGACGGGCCAAAGCCCTCAACGCCTTCCTCAAAATATATCCGGAAGACACCGGCCGGAAGGCTACACCTGCCCGACAACACTTTGGGGACAAATGGACGACAGAGTGTGAACAAGCCTTCAAGGACCTAAAACAGAATTTAACCGCGGCCCCCGTGTTGGCCTATGCAAACCCCGAACAACCATATATATTACATGTGGATGCTAGCCTGAGTGGACTAGGGGCGGTGTTACATCAAAAATACCTAGAGCGACTACGGCCAGTAGTTTATATCAGCCGCAGCCTTACCGTCAGTGAACAAAACTACCCCGTGCACAAACTGGAGTTCTTGGCCCTCAAGTGGGCCATTGTTGACAAGCTCCGCGATTACTTGTACGGTGTGTTGTTCGAGGTGCGGACCGACAACAATCCACTTACCTACATTATGACCTCAGCCAAACTCGACGCGGCCGGCCATCGCTGGTTGGCTGCCCTGTTCAATTACAATTTCACCTTGAAATATAAGCCGGGCCCCTTGAACATTGGAGCTGACGCCCTGTCTAGGCGACCAGGGCTGGCCACTACCCCCGATGAAGACCAATGGGAATAAGAGCGCTATGTTGTACCGCTGCCATAGTCAATGATCAAGTGGCATTCTCCGAATTAAGGGTGGCTGACTCTCTGGGATGCACATCCAATGCTATCCCGGAGGCTTATCGGGACCCCAGTGGCATGCACATAACTCCCGACAAGATATAGCCTGGAAAGATATGGTACACTACCAAGAGCAAGACCCGGTCGCGGGGGCCATCCGCTATGCTATCCGGCAAAATCGCCCGGCCCTCCTCAGATAGGCTCCGGGGATGTAGGAGGTATACTAATGCGGGATGCCGACAAGTTCGAACTACGAGACAATCAACTGTACAGAGTGGTAGAGTATCATAACCACCCGAATAGGAGACAACTAGTACTGCCCAAAAGACTACAGTACTTGGTGCTGAGGGCTCTACACAATGAACATGGTCACTTGGGGGTTGACAAGACTTTCGGCCTCGTGAGAGATCGATTTTTCTGGCCCAAAATGAGAGAAGCAGTAGAGCATCACTGTCGACGGTGTGTGCGGTGTATTCAGCGGAAGACATTGCCCACCCGGGCCGCCCCAATGGGCCACTTAAAAAGCACCAGCCTATGGACTTAGTGTGTATGGACTTCCTATGCATTGAACTGGAAAGCTGCGGCATAGGCAATGTGCTGGTCATCACAGATCATTACACCCGATACGCCCAGGCCTTCCCGACCAAAGATCAAAAAGCCATTACGGTGGGCAAGGTGCTCTAAGAAAAGTACTTTATGCATTACGGGCTTCCGCAGAGACTTCATTCCGATCAAGGGAGAGACTTTGAAAGCAACTTAATTAAAGAACTGCTGAAAATCTTGCACATCGCTAAGTCCCGAACTACCCCCTACCACCCCGAAGGGGATGCATTGCCAGATCGATTCAATCATACGTTGCTGGACATGCTAGGCACATTAACAGGGGTCGAAAAGACTGAATGGAGTCGACACGTGGAAACACTAGTGCATGCCTACAATTGCACACGACATGACTCCACAGGATTCTCCCCGTACTTCCTCATGTTTGGGCGAGAAGCACGACTGCCGGTGGATATACGTTTGAGAGTCTCCACTGATGGAGTGCATAAAACTACTCATTTCCGATATATACAGTGGTTGCAAGAGAATCTGCAACGGGCCTATATGCAAGCTGAGAAATCTACCGAAAAACTGAACACCGGGAATAAACGGCGATACGATCACAAAGTTAAACACAGAGACATTAAACTAGGCGACGCAGTACTCCTCCATAACCTGGGAGTGCCGGGAAAACATAAACTGGCTGACCGATTGAGGGAGTGTACGAGGTAGCCTCACAAATGCCCGGCCTTCCGGTCTACCGCATTAAGGACTCGGAAGGTCGGGTGAAGACATGGCACCGAAATCATTTGCTCCCTATTCCCCGAGTGGAGGAGGGGGATTTGGAATGGCCTGCATCCTCGCTGGATGGGGAGGGGTCATTGGGAGACGACACGCTAGGGAACTCAACCTTTCAGGAAGATCCACAAGAGGGAACCTCTCAAAGGGGCCCTCAACAAAGCGCATCTCCCGGCGGAGCTACAGGTAAAGGGCGCGGGGAGCATTCACCCCAGGGGGTGGCTCTGGAAAAGTCGTCACTAGACCCACTGAGCCCGTGTTTTGTACAATGTCAGGATAATTTAGAGACTGTAACCCCCTCAAGGGAAGAACTCGAAATTCAAGACCAAGATAGTCACTCTCCCCAGGGAGTGACCGAGCAACAGTTAAGGTGAAGCAAAAGGAATGGGCAACCTCCCATGAGGATGGCCTATGATCAGTCTGGGGCACCCCACTATGAGGCACAGCAGTGGGCCCACAGCCGCATGAAATCAGTGATTGTGATGTTTTGCGAAATGTACAATCTGATTTAGAAGAGAGAAATGTCGTGTTATGCAATTTTTCATTATATTAACGTTGTACCAGTTTAAAGGTATTGTCCAAGCGGTGTCTGTGGAATCCACAGGGGGGAGGATGTAGTCGGGACCCCGTCTCTTCCCCAATTGTTGTGTGGGGTGGGTTATGTCGCACCCAGGGAACGCTCCAATAATGGAGGTTCCGCGTTTAGGGAGCCGCCATGTTTAAGGGTGGCGCCGGCGCAGACCTAGTCCGGCAAAAGGTTGTGCAAGCACAGAGCAGGTCACAAAGCCCGCGAAGGAGGAGAGCTCAGGGAGGAGGGGAGTTAGGGGACTACGGGTCCCAGCAGCCCCCGCGGTACCCCGTGACACAGCTGAACCAATCAGGTACGAGAATAGGGAGGAAAAGGAAGTGAGGGGGTGCACGAGGAGTCAGAGCTAGCTGGCGGAGGAAGGAGAAGGAGCTCCGGTGTAGGGAGGCAGGCCGCCCCTACCTAGGCCACAGGCCCCCAGACCCAGTTAGGCCCTGAGCCCCAGTAGAGTGCAGCAGAGCTAGGGAGGGGCATAGTTAGGTTCCGGATCCCCTTCTGTGAATACGATCGCTATCAGGACAGTTCTTTATAAGCGGGAGGCCTGGGACCAGGCCCGGCCACTAAGCCGCAGCGTGTCTGGGTGGGATCGCCCCGGACACTCAGGGGTGACGTCATCTATGCCCACGCCGATCCTTTGTGAAGATAGTTGCAGAACCGGGTACAGGAGTGCCCGGCAGGTAAACTCCAAGTGCACCAAACGGTACCATTTTCACTCCGGGACACGGTGGCTGCGCAGTCACACACTTATACATCCACTGACTCACTTGGGGGTGGGGGAACTTTTTCCGCACGGGAACTGGACACGGGGTGGGATCACCCGGTGAAGGGAGAGGGGGAGTGAGCGTTCAGCGGACGCTGGTAGTAGTGTCTCCTCTAGGGAGTGACACCTGTTATTTAATCTGTTGGTTGCTGCAAGTAAACATATATTGGTTAAGGTATATCGCTGTGTGTGTGTTCATGTATATAAGTTCCTGCGAAGACCCACTTCCCCTAGGGCGGAAGCTGTCGCAGGTGGAGGCGCTGCACCAAGTCATAAGTATTGTGAGCACCACAGGCTCTCCGTGGCAGAGGCTTAGGCCCTGTGAGCCTACAGGTTATTATACAGCATATGGTAGTGGCCTGTGTCCGATAGGAAGAAGGGCTACATACAGTAAATGTAAATCATCACCAGTTTGTATCTGTTGTGGTCTCTACAGATCCCACTTTCTCCTTGGACACATTTTCCTTGACTACATCATAAAAAATTACAGTACAATCAATACACTAATGAAATATCCACTGTATGCATAGAATTTTAGATGACAAATACATTACTTCAATTATTAGTTTCATAAGATAAAAAAATCCACATGACATTAGAAAATTGGAAATATATATTGAGTTCCCTGGATAATCCAAAGTAATAACTCCACAATGTGGTATAAATGTATCTTCTTAATAGGTTCTGCCTCTTTCCTACACTGTGCCCATGTTATGATTGATTTCACTGGTGGGATTCCTTTCAGTCGGAGACTCTATGACAATCTATTTATGGTAGTGTTTGAATGATTTAGCTCAATGACCTTTAAGTAAGCTAAGGATGAGAGGGATTCATTGATGTTGTTAACAGTAAATGTAAAAGGGAAAGAATGGACAATGAATTTGCTACACTTCATCATGGCCAGCAATATCTACAGATTCCACAGCTGTACTGCAGGAAACAAACAACAGCACCCATATATGTCAACTACTGTATGACATAGTGCTAAAAATCAGGTGGCTTTTGAGTCAACAAGAAGTGTATCTTTGAAGTATAGGTCTCTGTGATGCATGTTCACCATCATCTTTATTTATGTTTGTGAGGGAATATTGAAAAAATCCTGCCTGGTTAGCTAACCACAATTTTGTTTTATTTGTAACTCATACAGTACAGTACTTAAAAAATAGTGTGTGTATATATATATATATATATATATATATATATATATATATATATATATATATATATATATATATATATATATATATATATATATATATATATATATATATATGCAACCCTGCCTTTCAACCATTATCACCTAGCATACAGTGCTTCCACTGCAGCAAGGTATTCTGGGAAATTACATGCAAATGAGCACACAATGTGTCACCTTTTGCCTGGACACATAGTGTGCTCATTTGCATGTCATTTCCCAGAATCCCTTGCTGCAGTGGAAGCACTGTATGCAAGGTGATAATGGTTGAAAGGCAGGGTTACAGACATGTCTAAGACATGTGGCAGGGTCAGTATCAATTGGAGGGAGATGTGAGGGGGCTGTTATTGAATGGACTGCTGTCAGTGTGGCAAGAGCTGTGTGCGGAGTATATTAGGGTCAGTGTGATGGGGTCTGTGAGTGAAGTGGGGCTGTGAGTGAAGGGCCTGTCAGTAAAGCAGTAAAGGAGGGGCTGTCAGTGAGTGGTGGACTGTTTGGTGGAGCTGTTGTCAGTGAACAGGGGATTGCAGAGGGGATGGGCTGTGCCGGTGAGCCAGTAAGTGATCATGGGGCGGACCTTGGCAGCTGTGGGGTTGGGGTGCTGTGTGGTGGGACATTTTAGTGCTGCAGCAGGTGCATTGATGGGGAGTCTACTGTATGCGGCAGGGGGGCCTGTCAGAGCTGGGGGGGCTACTGTGAAGGGGATGAGTGTGAGGGGCTGTCAGTACCTGCACATAAGCACTAGGGACTTGCTATGCTGCTGCCCTCACAGGTCAAGAGGTTAAGTGAAGATCTGTTTTGTCCTAGATGGATTTAATTCATATTAATATAAGGTCACTTTCCAAGAGCACTCTCCAATATTCTTGTGTTTTTAAATACTCAATTTATTAGAGAATCACAGTAGCTTTGTTTTCAGATCGGGCAGCCTGCAGATTACTGATCTCCTATATTGTACCTCACATTTAAAAGACAACATATTGATATATTTCCTTGTAAATCTCAGTGGCTGCATCACCTATTTTTCTTAACTCTTCATGATTCTACACTTATTGTGAATGAGCATTTATTCCCCAGAAGCCGAATAAACATAGAGGTTGATTACTGGCACATTCTCCTTTGGAAAACTCATACCACACATTACTTTCTGAGTCTCCATTGAAGTCTTGGGAGCACATTCAGACATGGTAATTGGAGCCCATCTGATGTTGGCCAACGTTGGTATAGGCAGATTATTCTATAGCCCCATGAGGCCCTAATTGTTAAACGCAATACAACAGATGGTGTTGGCCTTTTTATTATATATGCTTGTTATTCAAATCTTAATAAGCAGTTAAATCTGTTACAGGGCTGTGGCCTGCTTGTCATAACTTTTGCTTTAAACAGATTTTGTAACCTGGCACTCAACCCCATTTTCTTAACAAATAGATAAGTAGAAAAGATTATTAGTGTCCTCTTTAGAGGTTATGAACAATTTAAAATTAAAAAAGAAACACAAGAAAACAGAGGTCACTAGATTTGAATGTCAACCTTTCTTCTTTCCACTCAGGCATTTTAATATTTCTACTCTGTGTATCATTAGATTAAATGATCCTGTAAAACAGAACCAGCTGAGATTATAGTATCCTGTGTCAAGTAAATACCAAGTATTACAAATCTGTGAATTTTATAGGCTGTGGTCAGAGCCTCAACATTTTACTTTCTCAGGAGCACCGATGCGGGGGAAGACCGGGACATTTATCCTGGGCCCAGCAGCTACCTGGGGGTGGGGGGGGGGATTCCACTCAGTCGATACCGGAAGGTGGGCTCGTGTTACCCTCTACAGATACTGAAGGCCCGCTAACCCTCTCTTCCCCCTCCTACCTGCTCAACAATCCTTTGACATTCCCACCCTCCTCCTTCCCCCCTGCTCAGCAACCCTGGAGCCCAAGTCAGGACTGGGTCCAGTAAAAGTTGCCAACGGCCTATACTTATTTTTGGTATAAAAGTTACAAAATGCTTAAAACACAGTAATAATATTCTGCACAAATTATGTATATATTAATATACATATTTATATCTTTATTGTTCAGTAAATAGTGAAGATTGGTGCTCAAGTAGTAAAAGAAACCCTGACACATTAAAAATAGTAAATAATAACTAGATGTGCATGCTTGTACTACTATGGGATTGCCTAAATCCCTTAAAGGGGAAGTCCAAACATCAGATTTTTTTGCGAATTGTTTCTTTTTTTATATTCCATTTATACAGGGGGTCTCTGGTGCTGAATCCTGTTAATTTCAACTCTGGGGACTACCTGCTTCTGGAGATACTTACCTCTGCAATGCAGAATTGTAGATGCCCTCCACTAGTACTCGTACTATGGCCGCAGGTCCTCGTCAATTGTAGAAATCTTTAGGGGCTCCTTTTCGGGGCTAGGCGCAGGGGCACTATCCGAGGATGTGGACGGTTGTTCTGCCGACTGCACGGTGAAGGCCATGGCTCCTGAGGTGGAAGTGTTTGACTTCAGACAGCCCCATGGGAAGTGACCTTCTTGGTGGCAGTTAAAGCAACAGTTGATTCGGGTCACATTGAAGCCAGGTTTAAGAACTGAGCTCCAAGGTATCACGGGGGTATGTCATGAAGGAACCTGGGGAGTATTGTCCTCAGGATTCTCCTTCGTACTAGATTTCTTGGAGGGAGTCGCTTTACTCTCCCCTTTGGAAGATTCCCGAGATGTCTTTGGAGTGTGGAAATGCAATTGAACCTCTGTTTCCTTATGTGGCCCAGCAACTCCAGGAAGCTGAGGGGTTTCTCAGCCTGAGGGGCACCTCACATCATAAGAGCTATAGGGTGCGATGGTAGAGGTCCTTTCATAAGTTGCTTGAATCGCTACTCATTCACTACTGTTGCAGAAATGACTTTCTTGGAGAGTAATCCCCATACGGATAGTTGTAGGCATCAGACAAACATTGACAGCTCTTCTCCCTTTTTCTGGGCACGAAACTGGGCCAAGAGTTCATCATCATCATCATCCTCTGCAGTGTAGGCTTGGTTGTGACGTTCAACCAACTCTTGGATGATGGCTTCCCCCTCTGTCTCACGGTGGGCTGCTGGGGGCCATAGCCACTCGACTATCCGTTGCCTCTTCACTGCTTCAGATCAAGCCCATTCCTCGAGCATGTGCAGGGCAGCCGGGACATCCCCCACAGTGACCACGTGGCATGGAGACTCTTGGAACTCCACAGCCCACTGATGCTTCTCTTGTTTTGAGGGTACGAACATTGTTCCCTAAATTTGGTTCTGCTATCTCTGGCACCCCAGGTCTGAATCTCAGCAGCGCATCCAAATTTAGCACCCTTTCCCTATGCCCAAGAGAACTACATGGGCAACTACGCGTGCTGCAGTACCAGTCTGCTCGCAGAAGGCCTAAGCCTCCACCTCTGGGAGCCTGGGGTGAGCTCTTTCTCCTTGTGTTGGCATGATAACCCCTCAGAGGAATCGATACACAGTAATACGTAATACACTACACAATGTATATAACTAAGCATTACTGTACACATATACTAACACAGATAACATACAATAACCGGTACCCACAGTATAAACCCAATAATTCAACACGTGTTGGTTTCCCAAAGTACTGAGGGTGCTGTGGCACCAATAACCCCTGGTGTACTGTCCAAGAAATTCCACCCAAATGTGAGGTAGCGCTACCCCCTTTAGATGTAGGTGCACGTTGGGTACCTGCCTGGGTACTCCAGTACCCAGGTGCTGCTTGGCGTGGTGGGTTGGAGCGGGTCCCACGTAGCGGGGCCTTCTAAAGGGTCCTGATCCTCCTAGCAGTGTGAGCTCCAGCCGGAGGGTCTCACACAATGTCTCTGGAGCCTGTGACCTGGTCCTAGGCTGCAGGGAGCCACGTAGCCATCCTGTCCCTTGGCTGCATATGTGGAGTTATCCTAAGATGGCCGCTCCACTCCCAACACTGCACATGCGGCACCTTGCAGCACTGCGCATGCGCGACTACCAAAATGGCCACCCACACACTCCTGATCGTGCGGAGCCCCAACCAACCAACTGAGCAGGTCCCCCGCACTGGAGGCAGGGGAGGGAGACTTCGCTACAGATACATGTGCAAATATTCACTTATAGTAGTAGGTGTATTCTAAGAATAAAACAGCAATGTTGCAAATTATGATTCCTTGCCTTATTCTTCTCTGTAAACCACTGTGTACAGTACACTCGCTGGTACAATATATAAATAAAAATACAATACTAACCACTGTACTGAGCATATCAATTGTGTGGTGCTGTCACTCAGCAAATATCCAATTTGCTTCATCAACTCCGCTCTAGCAAATGAATGAGATCGTGTTAATTTATTGTACAGGCACAAAGCTAAGCTCATTTGGTGTGACCTTACAAAAGTCCCAAAGTTATCAAAATAGAAAGTCTCGAGAAGCAAAAACATGGCACATCACATTTTGTTGGTCATTAAATCAAGCACAAAGTGAAAAATCTTGTCATTGTTGGATTTGCTTCCTTGTGAAACTGTCCCTCAGTTGAAATTAGGTAAGAGATTAAAACGATTAAATAAAAGTTAAATCATTCAATAGAAACATACTTGCTTCAATAAAGACACAGGGAAAAAAAAGTTTCTAATTAATTCACTCCAACAAATCTAAACAAATCTAAGCTCTTCAAATTTGTCCATTTTACAGGAGAAGAAATACTCAGAAAAAAATGGACATTTTCTAGTAGTGCTTTTGTCTTTTGGGAGTTGTGTGTGCACATCTGATTATAATTAATAAAGATCTGAGAGTGAAATAATGGTAAACTGCGCTCACATTGAAGACTATAATAAGCTCTGAACACTAGTTATCACTATTAATAACGGTGTCCCTAGATGACGATATGTAGACGTAAGCACCTTTAGGCATTTAAGCAGATGATATTTCAGGAAAGCTGCCTAACTAGGAAACTAATAAACTGTATGCATTTTTTTTTTAAAATAAAATACAGTGGAATATCACATTAAATTCCACCTGTTGCAGGGAAGGAGCATTCATCTTGTTGTTTCTAAAGATTTTATTGCATCTATTCATTATGTATCAGTAAACGTTGTGTAGCCAGGACTGGTTCTTGGCTACCAGTCTGCCCTCACTGGCAGTAAACTCTGGTAAGAGCAGGCCTGACAGTACTTATCATGGGTTTACCCCACTCCCAGCAGTGCCCTTGAGTGACAGGGGGGGGAGATGGAACCAGGCTGGGGTTCACCCAATCCTGGGTCAGACCTGGTGCCCTCCTCATGGCTGTACATAAGGGGAGTGCTGCCCAAATGGAGTTAGTGCCTCTTCCCACTTGAGAGAGGCAGGTCACACACAGGTTGCCTGAATACTGGCCATTCCTGTTCCTCTTCCTCTCATGGGAGAGTGAGTATGCACCTTTCTCCTGATCCTGATAGAGGATCAGGCAAGAGCAAGGAGTGCTGCGGGGGCCTTTGACCGGTAGTGCAGGTCCAGGGACCATCGTACAGCTAGTTAGCACCAGAGACTCCATAGGGCAGAGGCCTGCTGTGACTACATTGAACGGAACAGAATAAACCGTTCCTGTTTCATATACCTCCTGCCTGATGTGTAATCTAACTGGTGAAGGAGAGGGATTGTTTCTATTGTAGGAGATCGCCTCCATACATTTGGAGCCTGCAACAGATGGAGGCGCTGCACTGCTAGAGAACAATGCTGGGTATGTACCCCAGAAACCTGTCATGTGTCCCCACAAACATCGACAAACGACTCAGACCTCCTGCTTACCAACAGGTAGCATGCACCACACACGGCAGAATCTCCCATAGGGATGGGGAAACACGGTTACACTTGCATACTTTATGATTGACCCAGAAGGAAAAACAACACATATTCTTATTTTTGCGATAAGAATGCAATTTAAATATTGCCAATGTCATAGTATGATAGATCAGGGCTTCTCAAACCTTTTCTAACCGTATTATGGAACATTATGAGGCTGATAACTGTGTAAAGGGCCATACATAGGGTATGTGCCAGTGGCACTTGCTGGCTGCTCGTGAGCATGTGGGATTAGCACTTGCTGACTGCGCATGCGTGATCGGAGTTTGTCAAGAGCGCACGAGCAGCCAGCAAGTACCGATCGCGCAAGCGCACAAGCCAATCGTGCATCTTGGTCAGCAAGCGCTCTTCGTGCATAAGCACTCGACGCTCGTCAGGGGGATACAAAACCGGGACAAAACCAGAAAAATTAGGGCTAGAGCCGGGACTGGTCCCGGATGAACCGGGACACCTGGTCGCCCTAGCCATACAGTGTGTACATACCTCTAATATAGATAATCCCATGTAAACATGTCTCTTACAATAAAAGTGCAAGTTTTAGAAGAACTCAGTTACCATCTTCCAGTAAGTATTACAAGAAAAGCTTCAACATTTGGTTTATTTTATACACGGAGACAGTGTGCACTAGAATTACATTGAGATACATATGAGAAGGTGATGTACATGTAAAGCTGTGTTGTCCAAATTTCTTGTGTTACACAGCAATGCGAGACAATTGCAGGAAAAAGTATTACAGTGGAGGTGAAGATTTACTTAATAGCAGTATTAATTAACCATAGCACTCTATAAGACGTAATTTGGCATTTAAGCAATAATTTACTAAACGTTGGTAGCCACATAGCTACAACTCTAAAAGAACCTGCTTTCATTAGATAGGTTTGATGTGGAACAATCATTTAAGGCTGCAGATTCATCAACACCTAAAATAAATGAACTATTTCGATGTATTCAAATTCAGCCTTTTCATAAAAATGCAAAATTGGTGTACATTTTCAAAAACTAAAGAATGTATAAACATACACTACCGACACACTTTATTAAAGTGTGGCCGGTACCGCAAGCCGGGAGATTTCCCGGCTTGCTAGTGGCCGCACCTCGGCGTGCCGCGCGTCATAGACGTGCGGTCACGCGTCTTCGGGAGCGTGCGCCCCCTGCACGCGCGTCCAGGGGCTCCCCGAGGGAGCCCTGGTGTCCCGCGATCGCGGGACAGCGGCAGGGGGTTCCGGGGGACCCGGCGGACCCGGCAGCGGTAGGGAGAGTGCCCCGATCGGAGGGCGCTCTTCCGCTGCTTCGGCGCGCGCCCGTCACTCTCGGGCGCGCGCCAGGCTACTGCTGCGGCCAAGAACGGGCAAATGCTCGAATAAACTTGGCCGCAGCAGTAACCACTCATGGTTGTTTTGATTGAAGTTCATTTTATTATTTTATGCTATGCCAACTGACAGGAAATGTTGAGTTAGGGCCCTGCCTATTGATGCGATAGTTGCATTTCCATGTGAATACATCCATTTCCATCTACCCATTTTCATTAATGTCCAAACCATGGGAAAATTGAATTTTCTGTTAAAGCAATTTGTTTCTGGCTTTGTACTTCTTTGTGATTGTAACAGGGACTTATCACTGTTGAGAGAAACTGTCTCTAAATCCAGCAGTGTGCTGGTTAATTGCACAGGCAACCAACCAGACTCCACCTGGCTGATTGGAAAAAGCCTGATGTAAGAAACAGGAAGGAGATATTTCCTTAGCCCACAACTGGATTGACCAGAGGAAAATATGTCTTGATGCACACACAGAAGGACTGTATGCTGAAAGCAAGACAAGGGGACAAGACCTCTATACCAGGACCCAGACATTTCTATAGCACACAAGGGTGCGGACCCAGGAGAGCAGAGAGGCCTTCCCCTACAGCTATAAGAACAGATAAGAGACTTCCTTGTTGGACTGTACATACATATATATATATATATATATATGCAGAAAACAAGAAGAAAAAACAGGCACACTCCTAGTGTGATAAAGTATAAAACAGTATTTATGGGATTGTAAAATATAAAAAGCACACTCACAAACAGAGTAAAAATAATAGCATTTATGAGATATACTCAATCGCCTTGAAGCTGTGAAGGGAATGTATCAGCCTGTCCCGTTGGTGCCACCTCTGGTGTATCCGTTGGTTCAGCAAGGTGCACTGGAGCAAAACTCCAGTGGACTAAGTACATTTTTTGGAATTTCTACTGACATCTGGTTTTTATTTTATTTTTTATGTTTCATATTTTTTATTTTTGCTATAGATTTCAGTTGTTTTTATCACAAATTTGCCCTTTTGGGGATTCTTTGGTCAATAGCCGTGTTAACTCTATCTAATTTACACAGCTGATTTATCCTTATCAAGCTTCCTAAGGCGCTACTCCAATTTGTTTGTTTTATATCTATATCTATATATATATATCTATATATATATCTATATATATATATATAGATATATATATATAGTTACATAGTTACATAGTAGATGAGGTTGAAAAAAGACATAGGTCCATCAAGTTCAACCTATACTTAATTTAGACAACAGATACTTTATCCTATATCTATACTTACTTATTGATCCAGATGAAGGCAAACAAAAAACCCCATTAAGGGGAAAAATAAATTCCTTCCTGACTCCAAGAATTGGCAATTGGATTAATCCCTGGATCAACATCCTTCCCATGTATACTTATTTGGTATATCCCTGTATACCTTTCACATCTAAAAAGATGTCCAACCTTTTTTTGAACAAATCTATTGTATCTGCCATCACAGTCTCCATGGGTAATGAATTCCACATTTTAACTGCCCTTACTGTAAAGAACCCTTTCCCTTGATGTTGGTGAAATTTCCTTTCCTCCAACCTTAAGGGATTGCCCTGAGTCCTTTGTACTGCCCGTGGGATGAATAGTTCTTTTGAAAGCTCCTTGTATTGTCCCTGAATATATTTGTATATAGTTATCATATCCCCTCTTAGACGCCTCTTTTCTAATGTAAATAAATCTAATTTAGCTAGATTGTCCATCCCCTTTATTAATTTGTGGCTCTTCTCTGCACTCTCTCTAGTTCCATAATGTCTTTTCTTTGGATTGGTGCCCAAAATTGTACTCTATATTCAAAGTGTGGTCTTACTAATGCTTTGTAAAGGGGCATAATTATGTTTACTTCCCTTCCATCCATTGCCCGTTTGATCCAAGATAAGATCTTGTGTGCCTTTGCAGCTACTGCATGACATTGGGCACTATTGCTAAGCCTGCAGTCTACAAGCACTCCTAAATCAGTCTCCATCAAGGATTCCCCCAATATATCTCCATTTAATTTGTAAGTCGCCTTTTTATTCTTGCATCCCAAATGCATAACCTTACATTTATCTGTATTAAACCTCATTTGCCATTTACCTGCCCACGTTCCCATTCTCTCCAAGTCCTTCTGAAGAGAAATTACATCCTGCTCTGATTCTATTACCTTACACAATTTAGTATCATCAGCAAAGATGGACACTTTGCTCTCGATCCCAACCTCAAGGTCATTAATAAACAAGTTAAAAAGCAGGGGTCCCAGTACCGATCCCTGAGGTACACCACTCACGACTTTAGCCCAACCTGAAAAAGTTCCATTTATGACAACCCTCTGTTGTCTGTCCTTTAACCAGTTTTCAATCAGGTGCATATATTATTACTGAGTCCAATTTTCTTTATTTTGTACACCAACCTCGTGTGAAACCGTATCAAAAGCCTTTGCAAAATCTAAGTAGACCACATCAACTGCATTACCCTGGTCTAAATTCCTACTTACCTCCTCAAAGAAACAAATAAGGTTAGTTTGGCAAGATCTATCCTTCATAAATCCATGCTGACTATTACTAATAATTTTGTTTTCCATTTGGTATCCCTGAATATTATCCCGTATTAAACCTTAAAGTAGTTTCCCTACTATTGAAGTCAGGCTTACAGATCTGTAATTTCCCAGTTGTGATCTAGCTCCCTTTTTAAATATAGGCACCACATCTTCTTTACGCCAATCTTGTGGTACTGAGCCTGTGGAAATGGAGTCCTTGAATATTAAATATAATGGTTTGGCTATTACTGAGCTTAACTCCTTGAGAACTCTTGGATGTATGCCATCGGGGCCAGGTGCCTTATTTACTTTAATTTTTTCAAGTCGCTTATGAACTTCTTCCTCAGTTAACCAATTGTTCATTAATATGGAGGTTGTGGCTTCCTCCTGCGGCACTACTATTGAACTTGATTCTTCCCTGGTAAACACAGAGGCAAAGAATGTGTTTAATACCTCAGCTTTTTCCTTATCTCCAATAATCTGCCTACCCATCTCACACTGAAAGGGTCCTATATTTTCTTTTCTCATTTTTTTGTTATTAAGGTACTTAAAGAACTTTTTAGGGTTGACCTTACTTTCTATTGCAATCCTTTTTCATTATCCATTTTTGCTAATTTGATTGCCCTTTTGCCATTTTTGTTACATTCCTTATAATTCTGATACGATGTCTCCGTCCTTTCTGACTTAAAGAATCTAAATGCCTTCCTCTTCTTGTCCATTTCCTCCCCTACCTGTTTATTTAGCCATATTGCTTTTGACTTATTTATTTTATACTTATTACCCAAGGGTATACACTGATAAGTGTGCTTTTCTAACAATGTTTTAAAGACTGCCCATTTATCTTTTACATTTTTCCCTGCAAAAAAACATCATCCCATTGTATTACTACTAGATTAGACCTCAGTTTATTAAAATCTGCCTTACTAAAGTTTAATGTATTTGTTGAACCCAAGAAATCTATTTTTTGATAATTTATTTCAAATGAGACCATGTTATGATCACTGTTACCCAAATGTTCCAGGACTTGAATATTTGTTATTACTTCTACATTGTTTGATATGACCAAATCCAGTATTGCCCCTCTCCTGGTTGGTTCCTCAATAATTTGAGTCATATAATTGTCTTTAAACACCCCCAAAAACCTGTTTCCTTTTGTTGTAACGCTAATCTCATTGCCCCAGTCTATGTCTGGATAATTAAAATCCCCCATTATGCAAACATGACCCAGTTTTGATGCCTTTTCCATTTGCAAAAGTATTTTAGCTTCCTCAATCTCACAGATATTTGGTGGTTTATAGCATATTCCCACAAACATTTTCTTAATATTTTTACCTCCACTGCTAATTTCTATCCACAAAGTCTCTACATTTTCATCATTCCCAACATAAACATCATGCCTTATAATAGGTTTTAGATCCGGTTTAACATATAAACATACTCCACCTCCCCTTCGATCCTTCCAAAAAAAGGGGATAACCCTCTAAATTAACTGTCCAGTCATGAGTTTCATCCCACCATGTTTCAGTAATGCCTATGATATCATACTGCTCCCTTGCAGCTATTAATTCAAGCTCCCCCATTTTATCTGTCAGGCTTCTTGCATTAGCAAGACCCCTTGAAGAAGTCCGCCCTATCGGACGAAACGCGTAGGGTTTTTTCCTGTGTGCTCAGACTTTGTGTAGCAGTCAGCTCCCCTTCGCCGTGGGATCAGCTGTGCTGGAATTTTGCATCTTCCTGCCTGTGCGTCCTGCATTGCCTTGACTACCACGTAGCCCGATGATCCTCCTCTATTGCTGGGCCGTGACGTCAGACGCCGTCTGCATGCAGAAGCGGTGGATGTGTAGCAGCTGACCGGAGCATTCTACTGCGTTTGAACCCAGAGTGGTTAAATTGCCTTTATTATTCCTGGAGCATGTGAGTGTATTGGAGCCTCCTTGCTCGAGTGTTTTTATTAATTAAATTGTGTTGCACTATATGTTTTCTTTTTTCTTTACATATGCTGCTCATGTCAAATTGAGATTCCCAGTGACTTTCCACCTTGGAGAAGAATATTGCGCTTTGTGTCCTCCCCCAGACGTTACTTTGGGTGATTGTGAAATCACTCACACCAGCTGCATCTCCTCTTGGTGATATTCATTTTATTTTTTTAATAATATATATATTGTTAAGGTTTGCGCTTACTTTCCTTGCATCATTAGCAAGCATGCATTTAAGTTTTTTTTCAGCCTGTTCTATTATCTTATCTGCTCCTTCCTTTCTGCGCCCACTTGGTTTAGTCTTTAGAAGTTTTCTAGTATTATCTTTATTTACTATGGGTGTCTCACTGCTTGTCAAACTCACACTTGCCCCCATTCTACCTCCATACCACCTTGTATCCTCCTCTATTCCATTTAGTTCATTATCTGTTTCATTCCCCTCCCCTCTCCATCCTAGTTTAAAATCTCCCCCAACTTTTTTAGCATTCTCCCCCGTAGCACAGAAGATCCCTCTTCATTGAGGTGCAATCCGTCCCTAGAATATAGATGGCACCTCTCAGAAAAGGAGTCCCAGTGCTCTAAAAACCCAAACCCCTCCTTCCTGCACCACTTTTTTAGCCATGCATTAATCTCCCTGATCTCTGACTGTCTCCCTGCGGTAGCGCATGGCACTGGTAGTATTTCAGAAAATACTACCTTGAAGGTCCTTGCCTTAAGCTTTTGGCCTAGATCCCTGTAATCATTTTTTAGGACCCTCCATCTTTCTCTAACTTTGTCATTGGTGCCAACGTGTACCAAGACCGCCGGGTCAATCCCTGCCCCCCCCCCCAACAATCTGTCTACCCGATCCGCAATATGCCGAACCCGAGCACCCGGGAGACAACAAACTGTTCAGTTCATGCGGTCATGGCAACAGATTGCCCTATCTACCTTCCTAATAATGGAGTCCCCTACCACCACAATCTTTCTTTGTATCTGAGTATCCTGAGTCCCCACTGTGCTGGAGGAACTATTCCCCTGGCTGCTAGAGGAATTAGTCTACCCCAGCCTTGCCATTTCTGACCCGACATTCCCAATATCTTCACTCAATATAGCAAATCTATTGGGATGTGTCAGCTCAGAAACGACCTGCCTCTCCCTATTGCCCCTGCTTCCCCTTCTAACTGTCACCCAGTTATCTACCTGCTCCTCACTAATGGCAACCAAGCTACCTACCTGCTCCTCACTAACAGCGCCACCACCTGCACCACTAGTCGAAGCAAGGGCCTGCTCAGTGAGCTCTAATTCCCTTTCAAGATTGCCAATGTCCCTCAATATTGCAAGTTGTCTCTTCAGATCGGCAATCTCTGATTCTAAAGAGACCACCCGCTTACACCTCTCACAGCAGTATGCCCCTTGGAACAGCTGCTCCAAGTGCACATACATGTGGCAAGATGTGCATTGAGTGGCATTTTCAATCCTGCTCATTCTAGCAACTATGAAGTTTAGAAGTACTAACAGTAAACTGTATTTCAATATACTATACCCTGTTTAACCGCTTCCTTGTTCAAACTGCTTCTGGTTCTAACTGCACACACTTTAAACAACCAGCACTTCATATCAACCACATGGATCAGTCAGTGCATGCAAGCTCAGGATTCGTTAGAAGCCTCTGTTTAAATAGGGACACCCACCAGGTGTGTTAGGTTATCAATTAACTAACCCCACCCACTGCAGGTGTGTTAGGCCAGCCAATTAACCAACCACACCCACTCTGCCTCAGGCAGGAGAAAAGGAAAAAAAGTTACAGGCTTCAAATTACAGCACACTTTAAAAATAAATTAACCCACTGCACACTCCCCCAAAACAGCCACCCCTGCTAGTATACCGAGTACTTCCCTTTCCTTCTGGTTCTAACTGCACACACTTTAAACAACCAGCACTTCAAGTCAACCACACGGATAAGTCAGTACACGCAAGCTCAGGATTCGTTAGAAGCCTCTGTTTAAATAGGAACACCCATCAGGTGTGTTAGGTTATCAATATATATATATATATATATATATATATATATATATATATATATATATATATATATATATATATATATATATATATATATATATATATATATATATATATATATATATATATATACACAGACAGCCTAAAACTGCATTAGTAATTGAATATTCAATAGCAGTTCCCTTATTAGAATAATAGTATTAATGAGAGCTAATCAATGAAAATTACTTTGAATAAACAAGAGAACAAATAATCAATGCCCAAATAAATGATATACGAGTTAAAGCACAAAAGAAATGTAGTGCGACATACCCTGAGATATCATAAATGAAAAGAACATCTTGAGATGAACATTAATCATAAACACAATATATCTGTGAGTAACACAGTATATATAAAATAAACTGAAGAGTGTTAAAAAAATATTCCTAATTAGACAGAGGAGAAGGAGGAAAGGAGAGAGAAACATTCACTAACAGGGGCATATATGTGGCTTATAAGATATAAGTGACATGTTCTAATAGAATGCCACAAAAATGAATATATAAATATACCTATGAATATACAAGGCACTCCAGAAGCTGTGTAAACACACATATCTATGTCAGCACAGAAATGGACCCAGATCCCAATCTGAGTTAAGACCCTGGGGAATTCTAGTTTGAAGAGTGAAGATCCAGAGCAGTTAGCGTTTGTCTAACATATTCACTCTGTTGCCACCCCTTACAGGACATGGTATGTGCTCTATGCCCATATATGCAAATGTATCAATTTTTCCCAAGTTGCAATTTGTAAAGTGTTGGGAAACTGGGTGATTAGTGTCAAGTTTAATGATGAGACGTAAGTGTTCTAATATACTGACCTTTAAGGCCCTGGTGGTGATTCCCACAGATTGCTTACCACATCCGCATCTAAGGAGATAGATAACGAATGTGGTATTGCAATTGATAAATTATTTGACACTATATTTGAGTCCTGTTGAAGTAGAGACAAATTCAGGGGTTGATAACATAAATTTGCATGATTTACATTTGAAACATTTTTAAACATTTCCACTCACCGTGGAAGGAACAGACATGTCCGCAGATCTTGCGGAGAAAAAGGGGGTCTGAGATGCCCTGCAGTATAGAGAAAATGGATGATTCGTCACGCGGATGACAGAATATCCAGAGGGCCCAAGGCTGAAGTAGTATAACCCAAAGAAGGGTCAGTCTGGTGCTAACTGTGAGGAACCCTCAACCGACCATACCAGGGAAGCGGAGCCGGAACCAGGATCCTTTGACCAGTCCTGAAGATGCACTGCAAGCTGCAGGCATAACTGTGATCTGCTCCGTGAAGAAGTAAAACTGGAGAGAGAAAATAATGCTGAGCTAAAGAAGACTGTGCTCGCAATTTACTCTGCGGCCAAGACCGAATTGAAGGCTCTACGGACAGATACTGCAAACGTTACTATTACTGCCATAAATGAAAAGCAGAGCCAATCTGACAGAATGATTGCTAATCTGTAACAGAAGTATGAGGAGGCACTGAAAGAGTTTTGTCTCTCTCAGCAAGAGGTTCACACTTGCCATAGAGAGGTGGATGTCTCTCAGAATAAGGTTCACACTCTCCACAACTGAATTCCTCACACAAAGGTGGTGTTGGCTATATCCATGGGGGGAGGAGAATGGGAGCAAAGGACCGATTTTTAGGTAGTCTCAAGCATTATTCAGTATATATCCCCTCAAATCTCCCTCCAAATAACATATGGAGAAACATCTGTGCTCAAAAAGGAGCACACAGATACCTGGGAAATATGCTCATAAAATATGCAAGGTATATTGAAATGACTCCCCACGCCTCCTAAAAGATTTCCATAACACCCATACTGACAAGCCTAGACCCCCTTGTGATTAAAGCGGTGTTATTGTCAGGCCTAACAGGATCCGAACCCACAACTGTCACACCATACTTTAGAGCTCTACTGCTCACACCGGGAAGTGGTCTGCTTTGAAAGGAAGCAAGGAGAGTGTCCATGAGTATGATTAGCTACAGATCCTGCTGGGTCTTACACTAGAACATCCTTCATCACAAAGGGCCTTCGGCTTGCCGTATACTGTAGGTCTTCTGGATATCTTTGAGGAGGTGTGATTCATTTAAATATACTTTGCATAGTTCATTAGCATATCTAAGATGGCATTTTTGGAGCACGTGTTTCTCTATACAGTATGTTATTTGGAGGGATGTTTGAGGAGATATATATAGTGCTTGAGACTCTACAAAAATAGCTCTCTCACTTTCTCACCTCTCCCTCCTCCCCAGCAAAACCCATATTTAAGTGTCTGAAGGAGCTAATGCCACCTTTAGGTAATACTGGTGTAACAGAAGTCATTTTAAGCTAATGCAAGCTAGTGCTATTTAACAGGGTGTTCAGCCAATCCTAATGGATAACTAATGGACATTCTCTTCTCTTTGCATTTAATTAACTTAGTAGATACCTGTAAAACTCATGGAAAATAAAGTCTGTTACCTACAAATATAGCGTTATTTATGTTTAACCGCCGTGATAAAGTGCTGTACGAGCACTTTGTTGTACGCACCTTATCTACAGCCTTGTCACACAGGCCTCGTTTGTGGTCAGACGGAATTATTATTTGTGTTGGTGCAGCTCAGTGCATGGCTGGCAGGTTGTGCACTGAATATCTTTGCCTATGATACTATGAATGCTGAAGTTCAGTAATTACCTAGTCATTGTCTGAAGAGAAGATACAATGTACACATCTTTTTGATTAATGACCTTGTACATCTCTGCTGTAGCAGTTTCACACTTTATTAAAAACCACTGTGCATTAACCTAATCTGTCTTATACTTTTGGACTGTACAGTATATGACATGGGACATGGCGTTTCTCCATGCCCCACAAGACCATCTTGCAGTTATGTATATATGATATATTGTGCAATTCAAGTAGATACAGATAAGAGTGCGTCTCTGCCTGAGATCTATCAGTATATCGTTGACAAGTAACCATAATATGCAAAAAAAAAACAGAAAGGCTAGAAGAATTCTATTTGACACAACTTAAGCATTAATAGAGGCTAGTGTCACCTGGAATCCCGCTTCCTGTAGCTAACGTTGGATTTCCGTTGTTCTGTATCCCTTCTTGTACATGTGCATTATTGCCAAGTAATTTTCTTTGGTAATTTTTTTGGTCATTACTGCTTTTCAGAAGTACTGAACAACTAATGAATGTGTATTCCATGTGTATTCAATGTGAATTGCATCTTCGTTATACATTATGATGTATTACAAAGGTAAAGCGACAGGTACAGCAACTTTTGACACCTTACAAACGTAGCCCCACCAAACACCAAATGCTACCCCTGTGATGTTAGTGGTACTGTAAATAAAAGCTCACAGAAATTGCATTGTCACACTCAACGATCTTGATGAGAACTAACTCATGTTCTCTTGTGCTTTCAGATACCGTATCTTGTGCTTAAACAAAGGATTGATCCCACGTCTACGGACATAAGAACCTGCTTGCTGCTGCTGTCCCAGCCAAAATCCTGAGAAGCGAAAGATGCCATCTGTACCAGAGCTCCCGCTCCCCCCGTAAAAAAAAAGCTAAAAAGGCTTAAATGGGAAAATAAAACCGAGCAGCACCCAAAACTCCTAAGGTGAAGAATCTGGGAATGGCATGGAGAAAGAATATGGTCAAAACCCTTTCCACTCAAGTTTTTCAGTGCAGGATACCTTCTTCTGCACCAGGTACCCCCATCCCCATCTCCAGACCCTGCTCACTATGCCCCGGATCCAGCTCAGCCCAACCCGGTCCCTGCTCAGCCGAACCCAGACCCTGCTCAACTCACTTGACTCCTGAGGAAGCTTCTTTCGAAGCGAAACACGTAGAGTCGAGATTTAGTAGGTCCTTTGAGCTCCAGTGACTGCCCCACACCCACGGCTCCGAATAACGGAATTATCCGAAACCGGAAGTGTCGCGGACGACCGTCAGAAGTGACGCGATGCAGGCTGGGAGCCTACAGGAATCGGGCCACCTATAATTCTTATGTGTACATGCCATTGTATTCAAATGTAAATGTGATACTATTTGTTATAATATAACTCAGGCCTGCACAACTCGTAAAGTGCGAAGGGCCGAACTGCTCCAAGGAAAAATAAATTGGGCCGCACGGGTAAAATCATCATCATCATCATCTCTCCTCCAGCACCCATCATCATCCTCATATCTCCCCCAGAACCCAACACTATCAACCATTGCGATACTCCCCATCTATCTCTCATACCCCCATCTCTCCCCCTCACCCACACACAATACACCCCTCCACATCAAACACACAATACCCCCCTCCACATCAAACACACAATACTCCCCTACACCCCACACACATCCCACCACCCCCTGCAGCTCACATCCCTCCCCCCTGCAGCTCACATCCCTCCCCCCTGCAGCTCACATCCCTCTGCCCCCTTGCACCTCACATCCCTCTGCCCCCTTGCACCTCACATCCCTCCCCCCTGCAGCTCACATCCCTCTGCCCCCTTGCACCTCACATCCCTCTCCCCCCTTGCACCTCACATCCCTCTCCCCCCTTGCACCTCACATCCCTCTCCCCCCTTGCACCTCACATCCCTCTCCCCACTTGCACCTCACATCCCTCTCCCCCCCTGAACCTCACATCCCTCTCCCCCCTTGCACCTCACATCCCTCTCCCCCTTGCACCTCACATCCCTCTCCCCCCTTGAACCTCACATCCCTCTCCCCCCTGAACCTCACATCCCTCTCCCCCCCTTGCACCTCACATCCCTCTCCCCCCCTTGCACCTCACATCACTCTCCCCCCCTTGCACCTCACATCCCTCTCCCCCCCTTGCACCTCACATCCCTCTCCCCCCCTTGCACCTCACATCACTCTCCCCCCCTTGCACCTCACATCACTCTCCCCCTTGGGTGGGTGACAGTGACTGGGTGACAGTGACTGGGTGGGACACAGTGACTGGGTGGGTGACAGTGACTGGGTGGGTGGGTGACAGTGACTGGGTGGGTGACAGTGACTGGGTGGGTGACAGTGACTGGGTGGATAGGTGGGTGACAGTGACTGGGTGGGTGACAGTGACTGGGTAGGTGACAGTGACTGGGTGGGTGACAGTGACTGGGTGGGTGACAGTGACTGGGTGGGTGACAGTGACTGGGTGGGTGACAGTGACTGGGTGGGTGACAGTGACTGGGTGGGTGACAGTGACTATGACAGTGACTGGGTGGGTGGGTTGGTGACAGTGACTGGGTGGGTGACAGTGACTGGGTGGGTGACAGTGACGGGGTGGGACACAGTGACTGGGTGGGAAGAGTGACTGGGTGGGACACAGTGACTGGGTGGGACACAGTGACTGGGTGGGTGACTGGGTGGGTGGGTGACAGTTACACTGACAGTGACTGGGTGGGTGGGTGGGTGACAGTGACTGGGTGGGTGGGTGGGTGACAGTGACTGGGTGGGTGGGTGACAGTGACTGGGTGACAGGGTGACAGTGACTGGGTGGGTGACAGTGACCTTGATAGTGACTGGGTGGGTGGGTGACAGTGACTTGACAGTGACTGGGTGACAGTGACTGGGTGGGTGGGTGATAGTGACTGGGTGGGTGACAGAGACTGGGTGGGTGACAGTGACTGGGTGGATAGGTGGGTGACAGTGACTGGGTGGGTGACAGTGGGTGGGTGACAGTGACTGGGTGGGTGACAGTGACTGGGTGGGTGACAGTGACTGGGTGGGTGACAGTGACTGGGTGGGTGACAGTGACTATGACAGTGACTGGGTGGGTGACAGTGACTGGGTGGGTGACAGTGACTGGGTGGGTGACAGTGACTGGGTGGGTGACAGTGACTGGGTGGGTGACAGTGACTGGGTGGGAAGAGTGACAGGGTGGGACACAGTGACAGGGTGGGACAGTGACTGGGTGGGTGGGTGACTGGGTGGGTGGGTGGGTGACAGTGACAGTGGGTGGGTGTGTGACAGTGACTGGGTGGGTGGGTGACAGTGACTGGGTGACAGGGTGACAGTGACTGGGTGGGTGACAGTGACTGGGTGGGTGGGTGACAGTGACTGGGTGGGTGGGTGACAGTGACTTGACAGTGACTGGGTGACAGTGACTGGGTGGGTGGGTGACAGTGACTTGACAGTGACTGGGTGACAGTGACTGGGTGGGTGGGTGACAGTGGGTGACAGTGACTTGGGTGACAGTGACTTGGGTGACAGTGACTAACAGTGACAGTGACTTACCTTGACCCGGGTGGGTGCAGGTTGCCGCCGGACGCTTGCTCCTCCTGCCCCCGATATCCCTGCGGCAGCTGCCTGGGACGGGAGGTGGGCTTGGGGGAAGGGGGGGAGGAGGGCACGGGAGGTGAGCTCGTGGGGGACGCGAGAAGCTGGCCGCGGAGGGAAGCGGTGAGAAGCAGGCCGCTGGAGGAGCTGAATTATTTAATTATTACTTCCCCCCCCCCCCCCCGGCCCACGTTGGGAGCAGGGGGGGGGAGCGGGCCCGCAGAGGAGCTGCATGTTGCTTCCCCTTCCGCCCCGCGTTGGGAGCAGGGAAGGGGGAGGGAGCAGGCCCGCAGAGGAGCTGCATGTTGCTTCCCCTTCCGCCCCGAGTTGGGAGCAGGGAAGGGGGAGGGAGCAGGCCCGCAGAGGAGCTGCGTGTTGCTTCCCCCTCCGGCCCACGTTGGGAGCAGGGGGGGGGGAGCGGGCCCGCAGAGGAGCTGCATGTTGCTTCCCCTTCCGCCCCGCGTTGGGAGCAGGGAAGGGGGGGGGACGGAGCGGGCCTAGCGCATGCGCGCCGGGACCGCAGGGAATTGGCGCCATTTTTTTTTCAAAGTTTTTTTTTTTTTCAAAAAAAAATTTTTTTCAAAGTTTTTTTTTTTTTTTTTAAATCTCATCGAGGGCCACACAGAGAGGCCAGGCGGGCCGCATGCGGCCCGCGGGCCGCGTGTTGTGCAGCCCTGATATAACTTATATCGAACTAACAATGTTGCACTAAGAGTGTGTTCTTCTTATATTGAGGACAAACGCGCTGTGTCCACCTGAGCTGACTATCCATCGGGTTAAACCATTGCTGTTGATTCACTAGGAAAGTGTGAGTCCCCATTTCTGATTTTACCAAAGATGTCACCTATTTAAGAAAATACTACACTACAGTATATATTGCTTATATCTTTTTCATATACGGTGGTATCTGCGCTCCCCAAAACCTACCTTTGAAGATCTGTCTAAGGAGAATTGGACCATCTCTATAAAGGGTTGAGCTGCGACTTTATATCACTTAATAACCATAACAAACACATTTGCACGTATATATTTTTTATTTTATTGAGCACTATATAATTTTTTTAATTAATTCATATAATATAATCTCACTTATTTGTCTCTCATAGAGGAGCGCCTATAATCACTTTTTTTCTTTGCACCTGCTCAACTCACCCCAGATCCAGCTCAACCCAACCTGGTCACAGCTCGACTCGCACTGGACCAAGCACAGCCCAACCGGGTCCCAGCTCACCTTGCACAAGATCAAGCTCAGCCCAACCGGGTCCCAGCTCACCTCGCACCGGACCCAGCACAGTTCAACCTGGTCCCAGCTCAACTCGCAAAGGACACAGCACAGCCCAACCCAGTTGCAGCTTACCTCACCCCGGATACAGCTTAGTCAGATGCATGTTGGAAATGTCAGGTGGATTTAGAACACCTGTCCCAACGAAGACATACGGGGACAGAGTAGAAGCAAAGTTGGGGGTGCAAATTAGTGTAAAAAAGCGCCAGTTAATTGTGATAAAGTTTACATGATTATACCTTGAATAAATTGATGCAAAATACAATATTATATTACAGTAACAAATACTACATAAGTTCATGAGCTGCCTAAAGAGTCTAACTGCTTTTCTCTGGAAACCAGATTGGATAAGTTGGACCTGATTTTAGAGAGAATGGAGAAAGATATTGTGGGTCTCTTTTCTATACTAGGCCCACAGCAGCAGGAGGCACTCCCACCACCCCCTGTGTCTCCATGCTATACCCTGATGTTACACAACATCACAGGCAAATAGGAAATTTTGGCTACGAGCCCCCCTGACAAAGGGAGAGATCTGCAGGAAATGTCATCCCAGATCAGTTAGCTGTGCCTGCAATTCCCATCAATTTGAGAGCCATTATAGACAAACTGAAGAAGCAGTTTAAAATCAGCACTGTACAATTGCAGCATCAGAGGACTGGAGCCTTCCAAACGAAGAAGATGAATTTATAAACGGAATAAATAAAGTTTTACAGAAAATGTTTCTAATCTAATAATTACAGATTTACAGAATTTTTTTTTAATTAAGTACTTTATTGTAGTCACTGTTTAATTCTTGTTTTCATTCATGTTTTGCAGGTTTGGCGTGCGACATGTGTTCCAGCAGGAAACACATCTAGTGATACTGTCAGGTAATGTACTGTACTGTAATTCATGATTCTACAGTATTTTCTTCACTAAATAACATTCTCACAATTATTTAACATTTTAACATGTAAAAGAGACAGCAATAAGATGTCAGTTGTTGGTCAAAAAGATTGTATTTTTAAGTAATTTATATTGTAGTTATTGTTTAATTCTTGTTTGGCAGGCTGATGAGCATCAACACTGTGTTCGTGTAAGGCCTCGGCCATGTTCCCTGCTTGCTGGCGGAAGCGCGCTAATGCGCGCTCCCGCTCAGCACTGAGCCCCTACAGCCGCAATTACAGCCGGCTTTAGTAGGGGCTCACCTATGCTTCCGCAAGGGCGTGGAAGCGTAGGTCTTAGGGGAATTTAAAATTACCCCGCTTGCCGGCGCGACAGGCCGGTCACGTGAGCGGTTCGCCCAATGAGGGCGAACCAGCTCCGTGACGTTACTGGCCCGCCCCGGCCAGTGACGTGCCCGCCCCTGGCCCGCACCCTGACGGCCCCCTGACAGCGCGTGCGGTAAGCAACCGCAAGGCCAGGGAAAGCACCCGCTTTCCCTGAGCCACAGCGCGCCTCAGCGAGCAAGCAGGGAGCCTGGCCGAGGCCTTAGAAATACATCCAGCGATACTGTCAGGTAATGTTATATAATTAATGCAACTATTTTTTATTTGGTCAATTCTCGTACTATGCATTCCTTCATTACAGTTCTTACATACTGTGCAGTTCGCATGCGCAGAAATTCAATGACATGCATATGCGTTTCAAGGAGGTTCAATAGAAACACGCATGTGCGAAATTCAATGAAGTATCTGCATTTCCACCAGATTCCATAGAAACACACGCGTACCACACAATGTAATTCATGCACTACCCTACTGTATTTCTTCTCGATTATTAATATATAACATTATCATTTTACAGGTGAAAGTGTCCAAGAGCCAGCCCAAAGAAGATGCAGTTCGAAGAACATTGTACATGTGGAAGAAGATCGAAGAAATTTGTATTATTGTATTTTCACAAAGTGATTTACTGTAATCAAATTTAAAAAAAAATCATTTTTAAATACAGTAATCATCTGAAGTTTTATAGGGGAATAAGTAGTGGGTTACATTTAAATATATTTAAATATATGGGATATCATATTGTATCGTACGACATGAACGGGAATAAGGGATGGGTTACATTGTATTTAGATTGGAAGACACACTAGCACACCTATCATTTCTGCGGAGTATTGCAACTGATGCTAGAACTCAATTTTTCCAGCCGCAACACACTCGCGAGTCAGCTGCGGGTAGCCGAAAAAACATTGGGGAAATCAGACGCAATTCGGAAAACCCCAGTGAAAGTATATGATGCTATATCTGTATTTAGTAATATAAACAATGGTTCCCAGCACACAATCAGAGTCAGACAAGAAGTCAATTGAAAATAAACAAATTTGTATGGAATATAGATGCAAATACAAAGCTAGCCCTAATGAAGGCCGGGAGAGCACCTCTCACAGAACAAAAAAATAATATACATAAATGGGAGGGAGAGGAAGGGTGGAAGGGAGACAAATGGAATGAAAAAAAACAAGAAAAATAGGGGGGAGGTGGAGGGATGGGGGAGGTGGAGGGATGGGGGGGGTGGAGGCGAAACAATACGTACAAAACATGTAATGAATAGGGTGATAATATATATAAGGAAGGCAACGTTTTGGGGGCTAGATCGCCCCTATCCCCTTTTTTTCTTGTTTTTTTAATTCCCTTTGCCTGCTTCTGTGTTTGGCGTGTAGCTAGGTAAACTTGACGAAGATTGTGAATTGGAATATTTGACATGATCATCCACTGAAGTCTTAAAAAATGATGTTATTAAATTGCTAAATATAATGTGGCATAACAAATCCACTCTCTGTTTAGTCCAGTGTCCAGTGTGTCAATATTTTGCATGGGTTTACATTGCCATGTTAAGAAGTGCTGGGAATAACAGCTTTCACAGTGATGGAAAAGCAGTATAATGTTTGTGTGCCATTCTTCTATAGTACTGAAGTGGTTAAAGCTGACTGGTGCGAACAAATCAATAACAAATTTACCAATACAGAATAAACTTAGAGCTACAAAAATCAAATATGTCACACAGTCTCACACTCTAAGAGCAACTTCCCACAAAGGACTCTTGTGTTGACCTGACACATTTCATACATTTGCTTTGGACTATAATCCACCACACACAATATGCTACATAGACGTTATGTTCAATCAGTTTATGCAGCATAATATAATTTTTATACTATTCCCTCACAAACACACTAAAATCTTTACTGTACCTATAATCAGCAAAACCTGTATAACAAACAACACACAGAACCCCAGCAAGCTCATTTTGGGAACCACTGAGCCCCCACAAAATATATATGTATATAAGTGTCAAGAAGGAGAGCTATTGAGCATGGCAAATGTACAGTATACAACAAGCGACAGAGAAGCCCAATGCTGCATCCAATATGACAAAAATACACAGTAAAATACTTATATATTCTCTTGAAAAGGGGTAATTTAGTTTCTCTTTGGCCAAAGCATTGTACGCCTGTGAGCCACGACAAGGCAGACAGAGAATATATAAGTATTTTACTGTGTATTTTTGTCATATTGGATGCAGCATTGGGCTTCTCTGTCGCTTGTTGTATACATCTGCCATGCTCAATAGCTCTCCTTTTTGACACTTATATACATATATATTTTGTGGGGGCTCAGGGGTTCCCAAAATGAGCTTGCTGGGGTTCTGTGTGTTGTTAACTTATTTTCAGCTGTTTCAGCTGTTGGAGGTTAGTGGCAATTCCTTCCCAGGGTTTTAAGCTCACCCTCCCCACTTCGCAAGTCAGCAGGTCTTTCACATTCTACTGGATACAGATCCAATGTTGGTCTTTCTCCCTCCTAATAGAGGTAAATGAGAATTTTGATCCTAATAGAGGTATATTAGTATTTTATCTGGTAGTGTTAGGACCTGTGAACTGGGTCTGCCTTGTCGTGGCTCACAGGCTTACAATGCTTTGGCCAAAGGGTTAAACTAAATGACCCTTTTTCAAGAGAATATTTGTATTTTTTTGTCATATTGGCTGTAGAATTGGGCTTCTCTTTGGCTTGTTATAAAACCTGTATAACAACCTGAATTTAAAAATCTACAACAAAGTATTATCTTATTACATTAAAACAGATAATGTCATGAAACATAAAAATAATTTCTGATCTTGTTTGTTTTTATTTAACTACACAATTTTCACAGTGCCAGCAAATAAACACAATCTGTGTTTTATAGATTTGTGAAACAGTTCCAGTTTGCCTTGGAAGCCAAATAAATATACAGTGGCAGACAAATGTCTGTGGTGAGCACACAATGCATATGTTTTAGAAAAATGAGTAAACTGTACACAGAAAATGACTATTTATTTATTTCTTGATATCTTAACTAGTAAGGGCAAAAATAAATAAATAAATATCTTCCCATTGGAACTGAAATCCCTTAGCGATATTCCACATTTATCACATTTCAAATCCAATATTATAGTGAATACTGTTTAAAGAAATAAAAATCCCAGAAACATTAGCAATCACAAAAAACTGTTATTTTTTATTCACTAAATAAAAATGAGTAAATATGTTTTACAGATATTTTACTTAAAATGAAGAATTGAACAGTTGTGTGGTTCAGCGATGAATGCGTAGAAGTTATTTAAAACAAGTACACCATCTTCTAAATCTTCATCCTAAACAAAATGAGAATCCAGTTCTGCTGTTATTGCGAACAAAATAGTGGTGGAATTCATTGTGAGTCTGACTGAGACTTATTACTCACTCATGCTGGTTACTCCATGGGTCACAAATTACACTCAATTCCCAGTTCTGAAATGTCACTTTAGATATGACAATAAATCAGAACTGAGTTAAAGTCTTTTACTCATCAGAAATACAAGAGCTTCATTCCCCTTCATCAGGCTTGTACTCGTCTGAGTACTTCATGTACCTGTGAGGCTTCCAAAGCTCTGTACAAACTAATACATCAATAAATAACTCTTAAAAAGATCTCAATAATGGGTACTACAAACTAATGCAGTATCAATCTACTGTTTGTCAGGATCAATTCATCTATGTTCTGGGACAAATTAATCAACATTTAGTGACTTTGAAATGGACATTATGAATTGAGCAATGTGCCACACTGGTCCAAGTGCATTAAAAAGTAAAATAGGATGCCGGGCCTGCTCCTGGGGTGCTCACCCTCCCGGCTGGGGAGGTGAAGCCTTTAAGAACAAGAGGAGTGAACACGGCATCTGATAAGCCCGAGATATATGTACTCCTTTCGTCGTTCTACTCAGTAATGCATATGTCTATTTACATCAGCTTGGGTACGCGCTATGTTATGATGTATGTTTTTCCCTGTAAAACCTTAATAAAAATTTTTAAATAAAAAAAAAGTAAAATAGGAGTACATTGGAAAGGGTGGGTTATTCCCAGGGCTGCCAACGTACATTTTGGGGCCCAGGACAAATGAAAAGAGGCAGCGCTCCCCCAAACTCCCAATTAACCCAAGGAGATGTGGGCCAGGGGTGAGGGAGAAGTAGATATGGCGGAAAGAGATATGGGGGAGCGGGTGGGGAGGAGATATGGTGAGAGGGACGACATATGGGTCTGCGGTTGAGATATGGGTTTGGCGGGGGGTAGTTATGGATCTGTAGGGGGGTCATTATGGACCGGGGGGGAGGCAGTGTGAAGGGAGAAGTATTGGTCTGGGGGATAGTTATGGACCTAAGGGGGTGGGTATGGAAAGCTGTCGTCAGCCCTGCTGACCTTACACTGGGTATTGGAATTTGTTTTTTTAGTTTAGTTCTTTTAAAAAATAGATAGAACTGACTACATTGTAGAATCTCAAAGGATTCTAGGGGATTTAAATACATACTTACCTTTGAAAAAAGATCCAACTTCAGATTTTTTAAAAGAACTAAAAGTCTTGCTAGACAAAGGTAAAATGGAAGAAGTTATAAACAATGAGGAATATAATTTTCTATATAGAGAAAATCCTGTGAGACCTATATTTTATTACCTCCCTAAACTTCATAAAAGCATTAGTAAACCCCCAGGAAGGCCAATAATAGCAGGCATTGATTCTCTAACGTCCCATTTATCTGCATATATAGACATATATTTGCAAAAATATGTTACAAAACTTCCCTCTTATCTTAAGGATACGACTGACATCTTGCGCATCCTAGATAATCAAGTATGGGAAAATGGATGGTATCTAGTAACATGTGATATTACCTCACTGTATACCTGTATAAACCACAGAGATGGACACGAAGCTGTCGATAGAGCATTATTAAAAGATCCAGATATGCCCAACGAACAGGCCAATTTCATTCTCGATGGCATAAAGTTCATTTTAGAACATAATTATTTTATGTTTGAGGGGACATACTAACTGCAAAAATGTGGTACTGCCATGGGCACAAAATTTGCACCCAGCTATGCAAACCTCCTGATGGGAGCATGGGAGGAAGACCATATATGGTCCATTGCAGAGCTGGGTGTGAATTTGTGCCTATGGCGCAGATACATAGATGATATCATTTTCATTTGGAGAGGGGATGAAGAGGGCCTTATAAAATTCACCTACTATCTCAATGACAATTTGCTTAACCTGAGATTTAATTGTGAATATAGTCAGGAAAAAATTAACTTCTTGGACCTGACTATTTTCATTGAAGAAGGGGTAATTAAAACCCAAACCTTCTTCAAAGGTGTAGATATTAATAATTATATATCTACTGCAAGCTGCCAGCATCCCAAATGGTTACAGAACGTCCCATATTGACAGATAAGGCGGAATTGTACTGACGTCAGCAGTTTCCAAAAACAATCTGCTTTCTTACAAAAAAGGTTCAAAGAAAAAGACTATGATGATGGGATTATTAATGATGCCCTAAAAAAAGTTGAGGACCTGGACAGAAAAGATCTATTATACAACAAAAAGAAGATAAAACCAAATAATACCTTTGAATTTTCATTTTTAACAAATTATAATAGACAATCCGAAAAAATCTCTAAAATAATCAAAAAACATTGGCATATTGTCAAAACCGACCCTATATTAGGAGAAATTGTCCCTGATAAACCAAATGTGATTTTTAGAAGAGCAAAAGCACTAAAAGACAGACTGGCCCCTAGTGCTTTACCTAAAATGATTACTGAGGGTAACAGATGGCTAACAAGAACAAAAGGCTTTTTTGGCTGTACCACATGCATTGCCTGTAAACATAGGCCAGATGACAAATTTAGTTTTGTCTCTAATATATCAGGGCAAAGGTTTCACATTAAACAACTTTTAACGTGTAAATCAGACTATGTTGTGTATCTTGTTTACTGCCCATGTGGATTACAGTATGTAGGGCAAACAACAAGAGCTGTAAAAACACGCATACTTGAACACATTGGGAATGTGAGACGAGGTGTTACCACACACTATCTGTCAAATCATTTTATTCAAAAGCACAATGGTGATACATCAGGGCTTACATTTACAGTACTGGAACAAGTGCTATCACATTGGAGAGGTGGAGACAGACAAGTTGCCCTTAGAAAAAGAGAAAGTTTCTGGATTTTTACTTTGCAAACACTTGTACCACTAGGTCTCAACGTAGATTTTGAGCGGAGTGCTTTCCTATAAAATTGTGTAAGGGAATACATGTATAATGCAGTTACATTTTTTCAAGTTTATAAGTTTATAAGTGTATAAGATGATTTTTTGTATTAACCATGTCTTTTTCTCTTGCTTTTGAGATACATCAATCGCCGTTTTTTATATAACATTTGAGCGTTTTTTATGTGTATTTTTTTAGCCATATTATTACTACATTGTATATAATATAACTCTAGTGCTATGATATTTTTTATATCGTGTAAAAGAGTGTGTTTGCTAATTCCATTTTTAATATATATAAAGGCTGTATTTTATTATGAATTGTATAAACATTGTTGTGATAGCTTTAAATTCTGGGAGGACATACACGGTATATTACCCAATTATTTAGATCTATCAGAGTGCTGACCTATAGGAGGAAAGGTCATCATATGTTTCAGAGGGTATATAAAGTATCCTTTTGAGGGTTAAAGTTACTCCTGACGAAGCCGTCATCCCGCACGGCGAAACGCGTAGAGCGTAACCCCCCTTGTGAGATCCAGAGGGAGAGAGTCTGCGGCGGAGTTCCGGTGGCATCTACTACACGTGTCGAAGAAACCGGAAGTGACGTACCGGCTCCCTACAGCAGCGCAGGTCGGAGACCATTTGATGAAGAAGCAGCGTGCAGAGAGCCTGAGAACGCGACTCGGCTGATATCTACACTTGTACACCTTTGCTGTTTACCATTCGGAATCCTGTAAGCCTCCAATCTTATCATTATCGGATAAATGTTTGATATTTTTAGCTTTTGGCTCTGTGTCTCTCCTTTGGATTCATCTACCTCCTAACTTTTGCTCCTATTTTTTGCTCCTGTTTTTATGGATGGACATTTATATATCATCATAGATGTTCATAGATGGTTTCTATCGCATTGCTTGTGATCATTACTATCTAGCATTTTGTGCTCTAGCTAGAGCTCTGCCATTTTTTGTGTGCTGTGTTAATGTTAACTGCACTATGGTAGTTTCACGTTTTTTCCTTTAGGCACTGACGCTCCCCTGATCTTCCTTTTGAGTATATTAAGACAGGTAGGTTTGGATCCTCAAAATCTGGCAACCCATTTCAGTTTTACCTGGACTGCGAGATCTGATCTAGGGGCCCAAAATCTGAGAAATAAACAAGCAAAACACATTTCTGCCTCAGACACGGGTATCTTCTCCCCTTCTGATGACCAGCCCCGCCCCCCCCCCCCCGTCCTATGACTTGGAGGGTAATCAAAGGTTCGTGGTGGTCTGGGAAAATCATAAACCAAAGGAAATATAGTTTGGGCACAATGAAAACACTCTAGCCCGGATACATCAAACTCTGTTAAAACAATGATAATATTGCACCCAGTAAGAAAAAAAAAACTGCATCTTATTACTGTAATTTTAAGATGCAACACATCAAGATTACGGTAATTGTTTACCTGGTGCGATATTTTACCCAGAATCGCAATGCAGGAATTAAATCGTTAATTAACACATCGCGATCTCATTAATACTATTTCAAGGAAAGGCTTCTGGTTCCTTCTCTTTATAGATGACCTCACACTGCACCAAAAAAGGAATCAAGTCAACCAATCAGGTGCTTTGTGTACAGTACTGTGATTCCTTGCCTTTTTTGGTGCTGTGTGTAAGGTTACCTTTAAAGTGAAGAAATCACATGGTACATCAACCAATTTCTTTGCTTATTTTTTGGCCAGTTCATGTTTTTTTGGATGTTAATTTTTATTGGCCATTGGGCTGGGATTGTTTTTTAAGGTTGGGCATCAGCCCTTTATTGAATTTATCTGCGGGTACCCCTGAGGATGGCCTTCATCCCAGCAAGGGTAAGTGAAACCTGTATTTATTTAGGGTATTCATTGATTGACAATGTGGGTTTGAAGGCCCACTTTGAGGACTTCGATAGCCACAGTGTCAATCAATGGATTAAAAGGCAAAGGTTTATGTTTAAACAAAAATGTTGTAACGTATATTTTGTGAAATCTGTTTTATGAATGCTTTTCTATGGACAATATTCCAATTTGCCACATTTGGCTAATAGGGCTATTTCACATTACCGTGTGTGTATGTGTGGTGGGAGGGGGGTGGGAGATTGGGGTATTTGCCCTGGGGAGGGTGGTTAGCTGTTTGACTAGTTGACCTGTGGGCTGCTAATGGGGCTAATATGTACTGTAATGTATTTTAATTACAATTGTATAATCTATTTCAGGTTGGTTTACTTATCTTGCAATATATTGACCATTATATACATAGGCTAACAACTTAAAAAAAAACAAAAAATTGGTTTGAAGCAGGGGGTCTCCGGAGGCGATGAGACCGCAGCTTGCCTGTGATGTGGGTGCTATGCTATGCTCCATATGTTTTATATAACCACTACCCAAACAAAAAAGGCACAATTTTGGATATGCGAGTTTTAAATCACACACTGTGAGTAGAAAATCTAAAATAACCAAGACTCTCTTCACAACACATTCATTGGTTGTAAAAGGTTATTGCACTATTGTGTGTTTTCTTTTTTCCTGCTGACTCCCTTTGCTCATCCCTGACCTTGGAAAAACAAGACAGGGCTAAAGCCTGCCTGACGTAGGTGATAAAAAAAATCTGCGGTATTTCTGCTGTTAATCACGTTCCGATAAACATTCTGTATGGCACCATTATACCAAAAAAATACAGTATTAAGCCTGTTTTTTAACAGATCCGATATTTTTAATTAAAAATGCATTCTTTTCTGCAGTGCAACGTTGATGTATGGCACTATAAAAATACCGCATTTTTTTGTTTACCACAGCTTGATGTATGCGGAACTAAAAAAATGTTTAGAATTGAAACCACATCCAACACACGAACATTTTTTAGAACCAAAACATCAGTGAAAGTCAATAAATCAAATAATATTTGCCTTGACCCAAATCACAGTTATAGCTACACACGTATGGTCAAACTAATACCATTTTGTTGTTAGCACAAAATAACTCTTTTCATTAACCTATATATAATTAAAAACAAATACTGTAAGTTATTTCAGACAAGCGTCATAAACTGTAGAGACATCATTTACTGCATATAAAAAGCCTAGCTGTTCTCTATAAAATAATCTATCATTTCTATTGAAACAATTGTATATTTTAATTTCAATTCACATAAAACATTCACTAAAGGAATATGAGTAGAATTATTTCAACTCTAATTCACGAAACAGCACAAAACTGGTTTATCGTATATTACACAAAGGAAAAACTTTTGAAGGATCTCTAATTTTGCCAATTCCATTAAAATAGCTTGTTAAAAGTATAATTTTCCATTTTTTTTAGCATATTTTCTTAAATTACCAGAAATGTTGTGCCCTTTAATGTAGTCTTTATAAGGATATAACCAATTTACATTTAGGACTTGGTGAACTAGTTAGAAATATGTTGTGGAGAAGGATTTAATTAAATTATTATCTACATGAAAATAGTCTCCGTGTGGATAACATGACAACTCTTTTTAGGGACGTTTGTTAGGAAAATGTCGGAGATCTCAACATCTTCCATAGACTTGAATTGGGTTGAGGGAATGGTTGGGAATTTGAGGGGGAGGGAGAGGGGGAGTGCAAAACTGATATGTACATTTTCAGTGACACACATAAAAAGAGGGGAATGGCTAATATGCTTATAACGGGCTAGTCCAAGTCATACACAAGTTATGGCATTTTAGTGTTCTGGCGTTTAAACACCTGAAATTGACACAGTAGCACAGTACTGTACACATTACAATTCATTCATTTCATTGCATATAATTGCACACAAACCATAAAATTCAAACAAAGCAACCGCGATAAACACGTGTGCCTGGGGCGACTGGCGGCGTTCATGCCGCTTGGAGTACAGCCGCGCACAAGAAAACGGCGCCGTGATGCCTTAAAATAACAGCCGCTGCATTTGTATATCAATACATTTGTTAACAATTGACGCATAAAAATTATATTTGAAAATGAAAAATTAACAGCATAAGTTTAATATTTAATATTAAAATGGAAGATAAACTGGCTGATCTTTTAGAAAAAAGCTAAAAAATAATGGTGTTGAATGGTTGGAACAGCAGTTAAATGATAAAAATACAGAAGACAGTGAGGTATTTAAAACTCAACAAAATCAAAAGTTTCTTTACAAATGAAAAGCAGTTAATTGTGTTTTTAATAATACATCGAAACGTGTGAGAAGAACATCAAGATCTCCTGAGAGACTCAGGGGCCTATTCTAGTAGCCGTTATAACCCACTTATCGAGGCTTTTTAGCTGTTATCGGGCAAAAATGCCTACATCTATTCAGAAAGCCTTGATATGTGGTCGGTGAATGCATTTTTGGCTCTTGTCAAAAACACATAGCCAAGTGAGCCGCAATAAGCCGCGATAAGCCCCTTATTGGCATTTTTGAAACTCGTGCAATTCTAGTAGCCTCGATTAGCTTTTTGTGTTCTACAATTTCGATTTCCTCTCAAATTCCTCGCGCCAGAAAAAGTTGGTGTGAAGATGGTGAGAAGTTTCAGAGGCGACAGCGAGAGGGGGACTTTAAAAAAAAAAGAATTTTTCCTGCATCGATTGATGCCGGGGGTCTGCGGAGCTGATACACATTAATACCAGCACCGGAGCCCCCCAGCATGAATCAGATGCATAAAAATGCATTTGCAGGCAACTTCATTACCTTAGTGGCTAACCGCTAAGGCAATGAAGGGGTTAACTACCGGTGCCATGTTTATTGTGGGTAGCCGGGGTGAGTGGAGGTGGTATTTGGCATTAAGTGGGCGTTTAGGCCATGCGGGGGGTTGTGGGTGGAGTTAACCCCTTCATTACCTTAGTGGTTAATACCGCTAAGGTAATGAAGGGGTTAACCCCTCTGCTACCCACCCGGTAGGTATAAAGATCCACCAAGGGCCAAATATCGCCTTTGCCCATCCTCGCTACCCACAATAAACAATCAAAAACACAACCCTACTACCCACCTCCTCAACCCCCAACAACCCCCCAACACATAAAGTACAATAATGGGCAAAATTACTATTATCCACATATGGATAATAGCTCATTTGCCAATTCTAAAATCAAACATTAGCCAGCCAGCATAAATAAAGTAAAAGACAACTTCTGCTTACCCCTGCCATGATGAAGGGTGTCCTCATCACCATACTCCAGTTCCATGTCCTCCGCTGGCAGCAAGAATACTATATAATAGCCCCTGTATGTATGTATGTCTTTATTTATATAACGTCATCAATATACATAGCGCTTCACAGTGACAATCATAACTAACAAATAATACAAATAACAGATCGGAATAAGTGCTTCAGACTTAAAAATTAACATCTAGGAAGAGGAGTCTCTGCTCCGAAGAGCTTACAATCTAAATGGTAGGTAGGAAAGATGTACAGAGACGGTAGGAGGGCATTCTGGTAAGTGCGTCTGCAAGGGGCCAAGCTTTATGTATCAGGTGTATAGTATTAGTATTGTATATAATGTATACCCTGTTCATTTATGTAACTGTACTTGTAACCATGTATTATTTGTTTTACTCTGTGCCCAGGACATACTTGAAAATGAGAGGTAACTCTCAATGTATTACTTCCTGGTAAAATATTTTATAAATAAATAAATTAGCCGCGGAGCTACTCATATGCTTCGTTAAGCAGGTGTGTTTTAAGGTGGGCTTAAAGGTGGATAAAGAGGGTGCTGGTCGGGTGTTGAGGAGAAGGGCATTCCAGATGTGTGGGGCAGTCAGTGAGAAAGGTTTAAGGCGGGAGAGGGCTTTAGATACAAAGGGTGTAGAGAGAAGACATCCTTAAGCGGAACGCAGGAGTCAGGATGGTGCATAGCGAGAAATTAGGGCTGAGACGTAAGGAGGGGCAGAAGAGTGTAATGCTTTAAAAGTGAGAAGGAGAATTGAGTGTGAGGTGTGGGATTTGATAGGAAGCCAGGAGAGTGATTTCAGCAGGGGAGACACTCAGACAGATTTAGGAAACAGTAGAGTGATTCTGGCAGCAGTGTTTAGGATACATTGTAGGGGAGACAGGTGAGAGGCAGGAAGGCTGGACAGACCCTAACCCCTTAACCACCTTAGCGGTTAATAACCCAATAACCCAACGCAGAGGCAGACGCATCGTGGAGAGCTGCGTCGCTGGATCAGACGGATCCTCGTTGCTAAGTCGACTGCACCGAGTATACTGTATTTATTTTTATTTATTTATCAAATATTTTACCAGGAAGTAATACATTGAGAGTTACCTCTCGTTTTCAAGTATGTCCTGGGCACAGAGTAAAACAAATAATACATGGTTACAAATACAGTTACATAAATGAACAAGGTATACATTTATATACAAGACATTGCATGCACAGTTAAAGAAAATATATATTATGAGCGTATGAAACAGTTACAGACCAGATTAAAGTGTGAGACAGCCTTAGATTTGAAAGAACTTAAGCTGGTGGTGGATATGAGAGTCTCTGGTAGGTTGTTCCAGTTTTGGGGTGCACGGAAGGAGAAGGAGGAACGTCCGGATACTTTGTTGAGTCTTGGGACCATGAATAGTCTTTTGGAGTCTGATCTCAGGTGATAGGTACTGCATGTGGTAGGGGTGAGGAGCTTGTTCAGGTAGCTGGGTAGCTTGCCCAGAAAGTATTTGAGGGTGAGACAGGAGAGGTGAACTTTGCGCCTAGACTCTAGTGATGACCAATCTAGTTCTTTGAGCATTTCGCAGTGATGTGTGTTGTAGTTGCATTGGAGAACAAAACGACAAATTGAATTGTAGAGGGTGTCAAGTTTGCTAAGGTGGGTTTGAGGAGCCGAGCCATATACTATGTCTCCATAGTCAATAATTGGCATTAGCATCTGCTGTGCAATACGCTTTCTGACCAGGAGACTTAGGGAGGATTTGTTCCTGTAAAGTACCCCTAGTTTGGCATAGGTCTTGGTTGTCAGGGTATCAATGTGCATCCCGAATGTTAAGTGGGAGTCAAACCATAAGCCCAGGTATTTAAAACTAGTGACAGGTGTTAGGGTGGTTTTAGCGTTGGTTCTAATCAGGAGCTCAGTCACTGGAAGCTTTACAAATTTAGTCTTGGTCCCAAATACCATTGTTACAGTCTTGTCAGTGTTTAAAAACAGTTTGTTTTGGGAAATCCAGTATGTATGTGCTGTCAGTAAAGGTTGTTATTATATACCGTGTATGTTTACTATTACTATTGGTTCCTGTGAGGGGCTTCTCCCACTACGATGGGATCCCTCGCAGGTGGAGATTCTGCACCGAGACGATAATTATACCACCCCAGGCTCCCCGTGGTAGAGGCTTGGGCCTTCTGTGAGCCAACAAGTAACGGCAGTACCGGTAGTCACTTTATTTAGGGGGAAAGTGGGCTGCACAATTAATTAATTTAAACCGCTAACCAACCCAAAAATGTACTAAAAACAAGCCATCCAAATTCCAAACAATTGAATTAAAACAATAAACAGAAATAGAAAAAATATCAATTGAAAACATGCATTTGCCAAAAAAGCAGGGTATCCCCGCAATTGAAATCAATGCAGTTCTGCTCCAGAGACCCCCTGCTCACATACAGTACACTAGTAATATATTTTTCATTAAAACCCTGCAAGCGCTGGCGAGATATTCGCAGGGATGGACGGCTCTTTCTATGCAGCTTTCTATGCAGCTGGGTCTGATCGCTGCAGATCCACGTAAGTTTTGGTCAAGGAAAGAGGCCTTTTCTAGTAGCCTTCAAAAAGGCTTTCTGAATACCGGGATAAATACACTGAAAAAAACAAAACAGTGGCGTAACAGGCCCAGCGAGATGTTTTATGACGGCTACAAGAATAGGCCCCTTAGTCCGGGGGTTCTGAGAAATCCATTTTTAAGAAGAAAACAATTGTTTTAAAGAATTCATTAACTAATATATTGAATAAAATATAAAAGGACATTGGACAAAGAAAAAGTTTGTGCTATTAGGAATAGCGAAAGGTGCAATGATAAAAAATTTCTGGGTTTAAAGAGTCACGGTGATCATTTTTTTCTGATAAATCACAGCATGTTGCTCCTTTTTTTTCTTTTCAGCACAGCTGGCTTCTACTACTGTAATTTTGGCAATTTGACTTTTGCATGTGACAAAGCTGTCCAGCAGCCTTGTATGGTTGGGGAGCAGCAGTGTCTGGGTGCTGTGTCTGCAGGTGTGCAGGATCGAGCATGTACACTGGCGACCAACTTTATTCTTACTTGGCTAGCTCCGCGAATTTCAGAGAATCCCGGTGATGTGCGGTTTTGTATTATTTTCTCCCGGGGTGTATAGCGTTATTTCCGCGGCTGTGATTTAAGCATTTTATTCCGGCTGGCTGCAATACTGCAATGCCGTGTAAAAACGTTTGCGAGCTGTTGTCTTTGAAGCCGAGAAATTCATGAATTGTAATGCAGTATATACTGTATTTATACAGTATATACTGTATAACAACAATCCCTATAACCCCTAACATACACATACAGTACTGTATATGCACATAAATGATACTATAGGCCGTCCCCTGGCGAGATGTGTTTGCAGCAGAGAGAGAACCGCTGCTCTCTCTCTGCGCAAACATCGGCACATTAAAAATTATTTAAAATACATTTTTATTGATAGTGTAGATGTGCAGGGGGTCTCTGGAGCTGAACCGCGTTGGTTTCAGGTCTGGGGACCCACTGCTCCCCGAGATACAGCCCCCTTTATAAGGTGCCGGTATCCCTCTGCATTTAAAGGTCCTGATCACGTGATCGCGGCCTGTAAACAAAGCAGAGGGATACCGGCACCCCCTAAAGGGGCCTGTATCTCGGGAAGCAGGGGGTCCCCAGACCTAAAACCAAAACGTTTCTGCTCCGGAGACCCTCTGCACATCTACAGTATGAATAAAAAACATATATAAATAAACACTCGTTCCTTACCTTAGCGGCTATGTGCTACGGTAATGAAGCAGCATTTCTGTATTTTAATAATATTGTACAGTGAGCAGGGGGTTCCCTGAGCCAGAAATTAATGCTCAGGGGACCCCCTGCTCCTGCACAATATTATTAAAAATACAGAAATGCTGCTTCATTACCATAGCGGTAAGCCGCTAAGGCAATGAAGGGGTTAACTCACCGTGCCCGCTTTATTGTGGGTAGCGGGGGTGGGTGAAGGGGGTATTTGGCCCTTGGTGTGAGTTTAGGACTTGCGGGGGGGTTGCGGGTGCACTTAACCCCTTCACGGCCGTAGCACTTAATACCGCTACGGTCATGACGGGGTTTAGCCCTCCCGCTACCCCCCCGCAAGCCCTAAACAACCATCGTTGGGGCTAATACCCCCTTCACCCACCCCCGCTACCCACAATAAAAAAAACTCACACACAGCAGCCGCCAAAAAATAAATAAATAAATCTAAATAAATAAATAAATAAATGACTATAAATAAATACATTTGAAATACATTTTTATTGATAGTGTAGATGTGCAGGGGGTCTCCGGAGCTGAACCGCGTTGGTTTCAGGTCGGGGGACCCCCTGCTCCCCGAGATACAGCCCCCTTTATGAGTTGCCGTATCCCTCTGCGTTTAAAGGGCCCGATCACGTGACTGCGGCCTGTAACCCAAGCAGAGGGATACCGGCACCCCCTAAAGGGGGCTGTATCTCGGGAAGCAGGGGGTCCCCAGACTTAAAACCACAGCGGTTCAGCTCCGGAGACCCCCTGCACATCTACACTGGCGACACACTTTATTCGAGCTCGGCTAGTCCCACGAATTCGGGTATACCCGGGTGTATTGAGGTTTGTGACTGTTTTCTGCCCGAGTGCATTGAGTTATTTTCCGGCAGGGATTGAAGCATTTTATTCCCGCTGGCTGCAATACTGCACAGTATATATATATATACTGCATTACAATTCATGAATTTATGCCATCTGGTAGACACGCGAAGCATTGCAGCCTATTAAATCCTAATCATTATCATTTAACAGATCAGCCGCCCGTCAGCCAGGCATAAACCCAGGCTGGGAAGGCAAACGCAACGGGGCTTGTCAGAGGTGAGGAGCGGCGCATTCCAGGTATCTGCCAGGTACATACCGGGTATTTGCTCAAATAAAGTGTGTCGGTGCAGTACACTATCAATAAAAATGTATTTTAAATGTATTTATTTATATTCATTTATTTATTTATTTATTTAGATTTATTTAGATTTATTTATTAATTGTGCTGCTGCTGCTGTGTGTGAATTTTTTTTATTGTGGGTAGCGGGGGTGGGTGAAGCGGGTGCACTTAACCTCTTCATGACTGTAGCGGTATTAACTGCTACGGCCGTCAAGGGGTTAAGTGCACCCGCAACCCCCCCGCAAGTCCTAAACTCACACCAAGGGCCAAATACCCCCTTCACCCACCCCCGCAACCCACAATAAAGCGGGCACAGTGAGTTAACCCCTTCATTGACTTAGCGGCTATCCGCTGTGGTAATGAAGCAGCATTTCTGTATTTTTAATAATATTGTGCAGGAGCAGGGGGTCCACTGAGCATTAATTTCTGGCTCAGGGAACCCCCTGCTCACTGTACAATATTATTAAAATACAGAAATGCTGCTTCATTACCGGAGCACATAGCTGCTAAGATAAGGAACAAGTGTTTATTTATATATGTTTTTTATTTATACTGTACATGTGCAGAGGGTCTCCGGAGCTGAACAGCGTTGGTTTCAGGTCCGGGGACCCCCTGCTCCCTGAGATACAGGCCCCTTTACTGCAGTGGAAGTGCTGTATGCTGGGTGATAATGGGGAAAGGCGGGGTTGCAGACCTGCCTAAGACATGCAGATGAGCATACAGCTATATTTGCATATTTGCTTTCCTGTGGAGGGTTTTTGTCACTTTTTTTACTCACCATAACTTAACTCAGTATTATGGTTTAGCCTATCCCATAGCCTCTCTTGCATTCCCAGTAAAATCAACCCCACACTGATGAGACCCATCAAGGTCAAAACAGCTGTCTGTGGGTGGTTTTCTGGGTATGCACCTTAACCCTGGCTGTGCTCAAAGCTGTGACCATGCAGCAAGCTTAAGCCTATAGGGAACCATGTTAAATATGGTTATTGAGGCAAAAAGTGACACTGTGTGCTCATTTGCATGTCATTTCCCAGAATCCCTTGCTGCAGTGGAAGTGCTGTATGCTGGGTGATAATGGGGAAAGGTGGGGTTGCAGACCTGCCTAAGACATGCAGATGAGCATACAGCTATATTTGCATATATATATATATACATATACATATATATACTGCATTACAATTCATGAATTTATGCCATCTGGCGGTCACGCGAAGCATTGCAGCCTAATAAATCCTCAACCATTATCAATTAACACATCAACCACGCGTCAGCCGTGTAATGCGCCTGGCTGGGAAGGCAAAAGGAGCCAGGCATGCTCCAGGTGAACAGAGTGGCATTCCAGGAACATGCCAGGTACATGCCAGTTATTAGTAAGAATAAAAGCTGCCGCAGCAGTACAGGTGATTTTAGTCACATATTTCAGTCATTCAAGAGATAGGGATTTACTTAAAGCATTTAGGGATTTTGTCAAAAATTGGAAAACTAATGAAAAATTTGAAAATAAGTAAGTAATAAGGGGAACAAATTGGATACATATGGGGACCTAGTGGCAAATGCTTGGAGAGTTGAGCAATTTTAACAAGAAGGTGGGCAGAATGTAATGACATTATAAACATAACATGGATTTTGAGAATATTTTAGAAAATATAAATTTAATAAGGTCTAAGGGTGATGATTTAGGCATAACAGATTTTTATTGGTCTGATGTGTACATGTGTGTTTCTTCCCCATTAGGTATTTACAGCAATCAGTGAAGGAAAAGATTGGCAGAGGGGAGTTTATTGATATATTTTCATTACTAACTGGGTTATAATGATTTTCATTTTAGGAATATTAAGAAGCATGAGGTTAAAGGTTATGGAGTAGAAGTTAGTTCTGTATTAAGACATTTTAACAATTGGTTCCAAGCATTCTCAATTTCTGCAAGTGTAATAGATCGTTTTCCTAATAAATGTTAATCTTTATTTAAATATTTGGATACAATTTGGGGGGCTTGTAGCTCATACGGAGGATTTAAATATGAAGCATTTTGTCAGGAGATGGCAGAAAGAAAAAAATATTAAATTGTTATCATAACGATATGAATCTTTGATTAGGCTTAATATTGTCATTTTTTCATACAGTATTGCTTTTTAAAAAAAAGAAATGAAGGCAGTCAGGAGTAATCCAAAAGGGTTCTGCTTGGCATTTAATGAGGGTGATTGCAAATGGGCCATAGGATGCAGGTTTTGACATGCTATTTGTTATGTACTGGATCCCACCCAGCAAGTTGTTGTTTTAAAAAATCCCAAAGTATTGGATTCAAAGGTGCAGTGGGAGAGTTTGCAAACAGCAGTGGCACTGAGCATCGTCGCGATGCAGCCATGGTTAGACAAATATCCTAATAAAGTGGTGGCTCATTTAATTGTGAAAAATATTATTTTGGCTACATAATATAGGGAAATAGTTAGGTCCACGTTAATGAAAGAGGTTAATATAGGAGGAGATCCTTTTTCTGAACCACTGTTGCCTAATTTATGGATTGCCCCTTTAGGAGTGGTTCCAAAAAAGGATCCTGGTACTTTTAGACCATCACCTATCTTTTCGTAGTGGTGAATCAGTAAATGACGATATTACCAAGGAGTTGTGTAGAGTTGGGTATGCTTCTTTTGCTGATGCAATAGCTATTATAAAAGATGGTAAAAATGCACTGTTGGCAAAAAAAAGATATTCAATCTGGTTTTAAATTATTGCCAGTTCATCCTAGTAGTTTTCATTTGTTAGCTTGTTGTTTTGATTATTGTTATTTTGTGGACTTATGTTAACCAATGGGTTGTTTTTTAGATTGGGTAACTAGATTTGCGTCTAAGTCAGGTAATATAGTTCATTATTTAGATGATTTTCTATTTCGGGATCCTGCTGACATTTCTTAAAGTTTTTGAATACCCTTTGCAGAAGAAAAAACAGACGGTCCTATTACTTGTTTGGCATTCTTAGGTATTTAAATTGTTACTAGGGATATGGTTTTCAGACTTCCTCAGGATTTCAGAATAGAAAAAGAAGACAAGCGCAAACTCTCATAGTGCATTACCAATAGAATTATTTAGTGAATAGAAGGTAATATTTGCATGTACAGCAAATACATGAATTTAAAACATTGAGGTATAAAAACCGTCAGTAATCTGCAAGTTAGCGGGACCCTCACAGGAAAACCCAGTTTGGCTGATGTTATCGTTGCTAGCAAGTAGTGTCACAGTCACTGCAACAGTGAAGGCGTCCCCTCTGGTAGGAAAGGCACCCACTCCCGGTCCAAGACACACATGCTCCATGCTACAAGCAGGTGTAGCTGGAATCACGTTCAATCAGAGAGCGGCTCAGGCAGAGATGCTCGAGGGTGACGTCACCACCCAGGAACAGCTAGGAATAAAGGGCAATCACAAGCAACATAAAATATGATCAGTTTAAAGTTCACTAAACTAATCAATACATTGTAGCTCCATGCACATAAAGGAGCAATATTTAGTACATAGTATCATCCAACGCGTTTCGTAACAAGTGCTACTTCATCAGGGGGTGATTGAATAATGATAATGTGTACTATTTAAATCCCTCCGTGAGCAGGGATTGGATAGTGTCATTAATAAAGGGTGTTACTACATATGCCTGATTGGTTTATACAAAACATCCCAAAAATGTATAACAAATATGTTATAAAGGAGATGAATTCCATAATTCTCCCCAATGTATTAATTGGGGAGTCAAGGCCAATTTAAATTAGGTGGGTTTTCAACTAGACAGGGGCCCTTATTTTTTTTTAAATGATTGATTCTTGCATATTTTGGAGACTAGTCATTGTGTAATTAAGCCTCTTTTATTCAAGGTAATAATTTTATTGTGGGGCCTTCGAGTTGTGGGCTCATGACATATACTTTGGATACGGGATGTCTGGAGTTATGCTTTGTTATGTATTTATTATATCATTTAAAATACAGCTGTGTCCACACCCCACTATGTTAAAAATGTATTGTGGTGCATATTTATTTATAGTTGTTGTTAGTATTTGTGTCAGGGCGTCGGGAGTATTTGTGTCAGGGCGTCGGGCCTCTCCAGCCATGTATGCTGTAGCAGATAGCAAATACATGTGTTGTTGGCACTTTTGGTAGTCAAAACCTTAGGTAGAAAGTTCAAATAACCATAACAGAGTAACCAGAGGATGGCTATGAAAAAAAACATAAGACAGATTTCCTAGATTCTTATTTTATTTTCTCTGTACTTGAATTTCAGATTTTTGTACAGCTAATTTACAAATGTTTTATTAAAATGGTATACATTCAGCTATGAAAATGTTATGATACAGATTTATGCTCTAATGAAAGACTCACTAAAGAAAATGAATTACTTCCTATGTCTAATTAATATGCTTCTATTCTTTGTTAATAGATTCATATCTCCAACAACATACTTCTAATATTAAGTAGGAATTTCCTAGTTCTATCTCTTAGATGCTGTATGCCCTACAAATAATTATTAACTTCCTGAAAAACACACTTAATTCTTCCTAACAACACAAAATAACATCCCCTAGCATTGAGGTAAATAGCCTATTTATGGCTAGCAACCTTTCCTTCCCCTCATTATCTAAAGCTCACTGCCTAGGCGCCTGACAAGAACACATTTCCAGCCCGGGATTCTGGGTTATGAGTACTCACAGTGAGTAACTCTTTCTTTCTTAACCATTTTAACATGGACCCCTACAAGTTTATGCCTGCTTAGAAAACACAGATTTTCAGCACAGCCTGGGTTAAACAAGTGCATAGCCAGTAAACCTGCTCACAGACAGTTTTGACCTTTTGGTGGGAGGTTGGTTGCTGCCTATGCACATAAAGCTGGTAAGTGAGTAGGTTTACTGGCTATGCACTTCTTTATCCAGGCTGTGCTGAAAAGCTGTGTAATATGGCAGGCATAAATAGGTATCTAGGTATCCCTGTTAAAATGGATAAGACATAAATAGTGACACACGGTGAGTGCTCATTTATTATTACCCAGAATCCCTGGCTGCACTGGAAGCACTGTTTGCTAACTGATAATGGGCAAAGACGGTTGCAGACCTGTCGGAGACATGCAAATGCACCACAAGTGCTATTTCTATTTACTGTATAGTAGAGAGTTTTTGTCACTTCTTTTACCCCCCACGACATTATTGGAATGTGTCCTGTAGTCACAGGAACACCTCCTGACTTCACCGGAGGCTTCCTGATGTTAGCGCCATGAAATACTGTATATCTAAAATAGGAACAGACATTATTTTTCAATATGGGTCAACCCATATCCTCAAAGCAAATGATATGTGTAACGGTCCGACCCCTACCCAATCTCACATGGGCCCCTATGTGCTGAATCTGCCCCCAGTTACATGTCAGTGTAGTGTGGTGCACCTGCTGGCTCACAGGACTCCTGCGTCTTCCGCTCGTTGGTAGTGGGGATTTCACCATGACAGGCGTGTGAGGTAGTGCTGAGTTCTACTCACTTTTGGTACAGCGCCTCCATCCCTTCCAGATCCCCACGATAGCAGGGAAGAGTCTCTGGAAGAGAACTCCTGGGTGCATCTTCTTCCTGATTAACTCCAGTCTCAGTAAAGAAGGGTCTTTGAATCAAGGGCATCTTTATTGTGATCATACATGGCAGACTGTCCATCATAGCGGCCGGTACTTAGCCGCACATCAGCATCGTTGCACACCTCAAGGAAGTTCCCTCCTGACTCTGTAACAGAGACAGGGATATCTCTGCTACCTCTCCCCTAAGGGAGAGCTACCATCTGTGCCAGAGCCCTGGACACAGTGTGGGGTCAGCTTGTCACTATGCAACTACTGACACTGGAGCTGCTCAGACTCACAACTCTTGCACCAGACACTTGCACTGTCTGGATCTGATCTCAACCACTAACTTTAGGAAGTGATATAGCTCCAGAAAGACCCACCTCTGTGTCATTGTCAGTGGACACAGAGCATGCTGCCACTTCCTTTGCTTCACTCTACACATCACAGGGGTTGAGGGCAAACCTCCATGATGACTTCTGGCAAACCTGCCCTCTTAACAGGAATTACTGCACAGAATGAGAGAGGCATGTAACCCAAAATTACACAGGGCTAATATGCAAAAACAATAGCCATTGTACATTTCATTAGCATAGGTTTATTATCCCATTATTGTGCATTACATTGCGTTATCTTCCCAATAACATGACGTTTAGTACGCATGTATAATTTGAATATGCAAAATGTATTCAAATGTTTTAAATTAACATATTTCACAGGTATCTTAGGTGTGTTCACTGGGTAGCTCTCCGCATATTTATTTAATCTACTACAATAGAGATGTTGACTTTCAAGGACTCAAATTAGCACGATTTAGGAGAATCTGGGTCAAAAATTACATTTTAATGGAAAAGTTCTGACTGTTATCAGTAATACTTTATAAAAGACAATTAAACATGTTATGGAGTAAATGAGTGAGTATATCAGATTACTACCTTACCTTACTACCTTAATTATTCACTTTCATTTGTGAGTAAAAATGCGATTTTTATATAATTTGGTGCTTAGAAAATATAGCTGCCTGACCATCCTAATGAACAGTGATGGGTGGAAGTATCACAATGCACTCTGTGGATTTTAAAATTTGTGAATATTTCAAAGAAACTTTCTGGGTCAAAAATTTGAGCGATATTGTGCAATTTTGGAGCAAGACCCATGTTTTTTCATTTTTCATTTTCTTTTTGTTTTTAGATAACTTGTTTCAGATTTTTATAATTGTGAATATTTGAAAATGCAAACAATGAGACGTTTTTGCAGTAAATTTGAACTTAGGTGAAAAATTCACCTAACACTACTAATGAGCCCCTTATAGAATCACCCAATACTAACTCTTTTTTTCAACTCTTCAACTAGTATGATTAAGAGTGCCAGTTGCTATACTGGTCCCAGAAAGAGAAATGCCATAGGCAGTGACATCTTTTTCTTTCTTTTTTTATATGTTTATTTTCAAGAGCGAGAAAAACAACTAGAAGTACAATAAACATTTCAAAATGAAAGCAGTGATATCTTTTAAGGGACCAGTTCCATTTGTCATGGTAAGCTCACCCAATATGTACTGTATAGGACTTGCAATGCTTTATAACAGTGGAGTGGTTTTGCAGAGTGACTAGATGTGTGATTAAGCGATCTCTGCAGTTTATGTACAATTAATATGCTGGTCTATTAAACGGTATCAAAAGCTACAAAATATATTTTTGTCCAACACTGCAACCTTAACAACTATAATAATATTCCTAGTATTCCCAGGCCCATACTATTCTGCCATGTGCTACAAGGCTCGGTTTTAGTGAATCTGTCAGCAATCATTTATTATTTTACTGGCAAGAGTACTATTATATTATTTTATATTATTTAATTCCTTGTAGATGTAGTGTAGGTCTCGTTATATTCACTTTGTGAAAAGTTTCATGTCAAGTAACATTATATTGTATTTCACAGTTCTTGTTTTGTAGAAACCACCACATTTTCATTTGCACTTACTGTAAACAACTGTCAATCTACAAATGTTGACCACGATACCCATTTGTTTTATGCACATAAAGCTATGTATAAGGAGGAATGTCATCATTATTGTTCCATTTTCACTTCATCAAAATGTGATAGAAACATTGACGTTAAATAATGCCAGAGGAACAATTTCACTGCATGCAAGTAAAGGAGCACATTAGCCAGCAGCAAATAACATTTGCAGAAAAAAAAATGAGAAATAGACAATAACACCTTAAATGATCTTTATCTGGTGAAATGCCATAACTATGAGCACTAATAAAAAGACCCATTGCACAGCTAATTATAGATGCCAGCTGTTTCTCCCATTCCCACATTAAGTCCTTGTAATCTCATTAGTTGAGCTCTTTATCTTCCCTTATATTTATTCTTAAGTTTGGAATTTCTTATCCTTGTATTATAATTACAACCAACGCTAACACCACCCTAACTCCTGTCACTAGTTTTAAATACCTGGGCATATGGTTTGACTCGCACTTAACATTCGGAATGCACATTGATACCCTGACATCCAAAACCTATGCCAAACTAGGTGTACTTTACAGGAACAAATCCTTCCTAAGGCTGCTGGTCAGAAAGCGTATTGCACAGCAGATGCTAATGCCAATTATTGACTATGGAGACATAGTATATGGCTTGGCACCCAAAACCCACCTTGGCAAACTTGACACCCTCTACAATTCAATTTGTCGTTTCGTTCTCCAATGCAACTACAACACACATCACTGCGAAATGTTCAAAGAACTAGATTGGTCATCACTCTAGTCTAGGCGCAAAGTTCACCTTTCCTGTCTTGCCTTCAAATACTTTCTGGGCAAGCTACCCACCTATCTGAACAAGCTCCTCACCCCTACCACATGCAGCACCTATCATCTGAGATCAGACTCCAAAAGACTGTTCATTTTATTTATTTATTTATAAAAATGTTTTACCAGGAAGTAATACATTGAGAGATACCTCTCGTTTTCAAGTATGTCCTGGGCACAGAGTTATAAAAAATACATGGATTATTATTATATAGATATAATAAATTCTTTAAATCCGTAGAGCCTTGAACCCTCCGATTTTTGCTTACTTCCTGGTAAAACATTTTATAAATAAATAAATTAAATAAATAAATAAATAATTAACCATTTGATATTGTCTGAGTTTTGTTTTTGGTTTCTTTAAATGGTTCTAAACATGGTTGGCTCAGTATAAAGGCAAACTATGTAACATACAGTATACTGTGGCTACCATATCTCACCCATCCCTTTCTTACTATTTAAATCAAAGGTAGACTGTAATGTATACTTCCAGAATAACCTTTAGTATCAAGTTTATCAAAATGATTAGCAGGTTAAACTAAAGATCAGTTTTGTTCTGTAGTAATTGTGTAAATGTATTTAAATCTAATTAACCTAAGCAAAAATGACAAATTACTAACAATAGGGACTGCTTATTTCACTAAAAGATTGACGCAAATCCATTGGTTAGGCCAGGGGTGTTGAACTCCAGTCTTCAAGCTCCCCTCCACCTGGTCAGATTTTTAGGATACCACAGATTCAGCACAGGTGGCACAATCAGAGGTCTTTGACTGAGCCTCTGATTGAGCCACCTGTGCTGAAGCTGGGATATCCTGAAAACTTGACCTGTTGGGGTGCTTGAGGACTGGAGTTGAGCACCACTGGGCTAGGCAATATGGCCATTCACAATACAAAATGTGCTCATTTACTGCATAGCAGCATAGTGGCTGCAAAAACAAACAAACATTATACTGTGACAAAATCTGTAATAAACATAGGTCGACATGGGTGAAATATTCTTGATGATGTGGGTAATGACTTGAGAAACAGTAACTGCAATATAATGCTTAGCTTTCAGAAAGCAATGGCCTTTGAAATATAACTTTATCAATACTTCCAAAAGTATTAATTAGACTAGAAAAACGAAACATTTAAAACAGTATGGGAGAATAAACCTGAAAGAGAAAAAAAAGATTGTGGAAATTCAAAACATAGGTGGGTAAATTCGTATGAAGATCTTTGGACCCTTGAAATCTCAGCAACACAATGTGAGAGCTCCACGATATAAGAATCGTTCATGTTCTCTCCAACAGTTACTGCACGGTTTGTATAATTCCCCTTTTCTATCTAATATATGTGTAACACATATTCCCTCCCCCCCCCCCCCCCAATCGCAGATAGGGACCATGTGGGGAAATCTACATATGTTACCAGGTGTGGTGCAATACCTGTTAGGCTCACAGGAGGCCTGAACCTCCGCCACTGGGAGCCTGGGGTGTATCCTGGAACGTACTGCTTATAGCGCCTCCACCTGTGCAGGGATTCTAGTGTGTAGAATAACCCCTTACACAGGAACCACCAGTAAGTACTTACACCAGGATATGGATAAAACAGTTTACTATATGCACTAACACATAACACATCACAATACATCAACAATGGCAATACAGCAGTGTCACCTTTAAACTGGCCTCACTGGGCCTCAACCCCACCACCATCCACTCAAGTGTCTCAAAAGTCCCACAACCCCATCCAAGTGTGGAACAGCGCTGCCCACTAATATGAGGTGTGTAGTTGGTGCACTTGGTGACTTGATGGTACCTGCCGGGTGTGTCCACACCCGGGCACGCAGAAGCTATACTTGGCTGATGGATCCAAAAGCGTGATCCATGATGCTTCCGCTCTTGATGCGTGGGGTGGCGTCCCGCCAGACAATCCCACCAGGAAGATAGTCTCTATCTTGAGTGATGTCTGCGTCCAGACACAATTGTCAGGGGCTCGCAGCACTGCAGCTGTGTCCCTGAACATAACAAATAACTAAAGGGGCAGAGCACCTACCTAGAGCCTGTCCCTGTCGCAACCACAATCTATGGTATGGCTCATGGCCTGTCTGGGGCCTAGGGGGGTAACCTAGCCTAGTATGCAAAGGCTACTGCTCCCTACACATTCCCTTCCCTAACTTGCTCCCAGCTCTGACTGATTCTTCCTGCCTGCACACAACAATGTATCCAATTCCCTGCTGCAGAGCATCTGTAAGTCTTAGTGGCTGGAATGCAGCATGTGATCTGGGTGAAAGTGCAGTCCCCAGAGGCTGCTGGGAATTGTAGTCCACTCAGGACCTCTTTAACATTGGGGCCGCATGCTCTATGTGTAATGGCCGCCGCGAGCTCTATCTGCGCCTGTGTGAACCTGTAATGGCCGCCGCTTTCTCTGGCACTCGTGCGCAAAGCCCTTACTTGGCTGCCTGCCTTCTGCGCATGCATGCTCAACTTAAAATGGCGACCCCCGCTAACCGGATGCGCCTCAGAGCCTCCCAAACATTGGAGCGCTCTCATGTCTGGCCCCCATCATTGCGGACATCCGGCGGGTCCGTTGCTGACTCCGGCGGCACCCGAGACCGCGCTCAAGGCAAGGAGGGGAGGTCTCTGGGAGCCCAAGGAGACCGGGATTACACACTCCTCCTGGTAACACCCCAATGGCCTCGCTTGGGACAGTGTCATATAACAGAGAGTTATATAATAACAATGCATTGCATAGGATATACAACAGATCACATGCACTTTTTCAATGGGACACAACATAATCACGTTGATACCCGAGGCCAGCTGAGTCTCATAGTGGGGTACCCCTAACTGATTGAGTGAGTGAGGGCCTGTAACAGGGGACTTATCCCTGTTCACAAATGGGCCTCTAATCCAGCAGTGTGGTGGTTAACTGCTGGTAGGCAATTAACTAACACCACCTGCCTGATTTAGATGGCTTAGAAAAAGCCTGCCTTTGAGACAGGAAGTGACTCCTTAGCTCACGTGTGAGCTGAACTTTGGAGACAGAGCAGAGGTTCTTGAGTCACCCAGGAGAGACTGACCAAGAGAACAGAGATCTCTGGAGCTGACCATGTCTTGAGCTCTGCCAGAAGACACAGCAGAGCTGCTTCCAAGACACAGGGGAAACTTCTAAACCTGAATGCTGACAAACCCTGAAGAAAAGGTAGCAACCAGGGACAGAGAAGATTTTCCCTCCAAACCACAAGGAACAGATAAGACTTTTATTACAAGACTTTTTATATCTGTTCATTTCATGCTATGTGTTTGGGGCTGGGAGACATGCTTAACTAAGGGAGTTGTGAATTGCATAGTATTTCACTAGAACCACTCTCAAGTGAATAGAAGCTTTGTTTCCCCCTTGTTTGGATGGTTTCCTGATGTTAAGGAAAAGGCACAATAAAGCCTCGTTATAATTTCAACTTATAAAGTCTCCAATTGTGTACCTCTGTGAACGTCCATCTACAGGGCCCCTCACTTTGACTCTTGTGAGTCTTTTGGAGATCATGATCGGGTGCTACAGTCTCTAATTCCAAACCACCTCCTCCCCCTGGTAGAAGGAATAGTAAGGGGTCTCTATGCCAGACCCTTACCTGGCCATCCGCGGCATGGATGAGGTAGGCCGGGAGGTCTTGACCTTTTCTTCGGTCCACCACATGGTGTACAGTGTGCTCCATGTTTCGCATAAAGGAGGCAATAGTTACCAAAGCGGTCACAGCACAGTCTTTGTCCGCTCCAGCAGTCTCTTTAGCAGTGACGTCTTCTGGGGACGTCACAAGATCTACGTGCAAGTCCATGTCTTGAGACAAAAAGGCTTGAAGGTTCCTCTTGTAGGAGTAAGCGCCACGCATGGCCGCTTTACTGGATACCTCCATTGCTGTCTGCAGGGAGTAATGGTTTGATGCCTCACCGTTCCGCTGGCTGCTGACGGTTTTCAGGTCATCTGAACCGCTGTCAGGTACCATCTCCGCGGCACTGGATACCTTGATGGGGTAAAATCTGCTCTCTGGTCTGCAGAGATCTTCTAGGGGGGACACCTCCACCAGGACGCGATGACGGGGTGAGCCCATCGCCCTGGTGACCATACCTTTGGAGCCTCCATGCTCCACGATCACCGGGGAGCTCACACCCAACACCCCTGGGGCAGTCAACTCACCCCTGTCGTCGTTGGCAGGTACTGATCCCACGCCTGGGACCGATGGTACCATCGTTGTAAGCCAGACTGGCCACAGTAGGGCCCACGGGCCCACAGCAGGGTTCGCAGTAGATGAGGCATTCAATTCAATTCTTTTTGCAAGCACAGGCACAAAAGTTAGGGCACTTTCACTCCTCTTACTCGCCAAACTCTATATAACTGGGGGTGCAGTTTGCTGCATCCTGACTGAGGCTCACTGTGCTCCCTCCCCCTGGTAGAATCTAGAGAAGGGGCACGCTCTATTAAGGAGTGATTCTGCCTCTGCGCTGCACCACTGACGTCACGAAGGTGGGGCTCTGGTTTTCGCGCCAGCCCCGTGCAGAGTACTACATTAATCATTGTATATTATATCATGACTTTGTATATAGGTTATAGATACAATTTGTATATATGTTTAGACAGTTTTGAAACATTGCATGTTTGTTACGTTATGTGTCTTTTTAAACTTTGTCTATTCCTGACGGTGTAGTGATCAGCTGTGATACATTAACCTTGGCTTTCAGGCTCAATACACTTTGGGCTCTAAGTAGGGTTTCCATTACTTTATCACTCAATTAAGACAATTGGATTGTGGGTGTGTATTCACTTCAGATCACTATATTACTAGCCAGGATATGAACTTTCAGCACTCTTTGATAAAGCGCCTCCACGGCGAGAAACGCGTCAGAGTTCTTTTTAACTATGTCTGTCACTTCTATGGCATAATGGCCAAATAAATTTATAGTTTTTTATTGCACTTTTGCCTCCAGCCCTTTGTTTTTCGCTGTGCTCTACCCATCCCCCCCATTTTTCTGTGCAGATTTTGGCAACACATTGTGGCGCAGCCTGGCGGCCATTAGCACGTGCGCTCTCCTGACTTGGCGGGAGACGCCATTTTAGGTGTGACTCATTATTAGCCTCCCCGGATGAGGGAGCTAAAGAAACTGCTAGGTCAGGATAGATAATTGGTCACCCATTGGTCGGACCCTTGGGCAGATTTAGGGATTGGAGACCGTCTTCCTCACAAATGGCATGGCCCACATGTATTATCATGGCACTCCATTGACAGAGGGAATCGTACCTTCGCCCTATGACCCAAGCTTTCGCCAGTCCAGGGAGTTTGCGAACATGCTTCTTGATATCTAACACGAATGAGCAAGCAGGGACTCCGACTACAGCAACCAGGTGGTTGGGGGTCGGGCTAATCTTTGTGGCCCATGCGTGGACCTCCTGCCTTGAGGGCACCCACATAGTGGAAAATTAAATTGAACAATTTGACTGAAAAATAGAATAGGGCACCCCAGGTCTGAGCTCTCAGCAGCGCCTCCAAATGTAACACAAATTCCCCCCCGCACCCCCACCCCAATTGCACATAGGGACCATGTGGGGAAATCTACATATGTGACCAGGTGTGGTGCAATACCTGATAGGCTCACAGGAGGCCTGAACCTCCGCCACTGGGAGCCTGGGGTGTATCCGGGAACGTACTGCTTACAGCGCCTCCACCTGTGCAGGGATTCTAGTGTGTAGAATAACCCCTTACACAGGAACCATATACAGTAAGTACTTACACCAGGGTATGGATAAAACAGTTTACTATATGCACTAACACATAACACATTACAATACATCAACAATGGCAACACAGCAGTGTCACCCTTTAACCTGGCCTCACTGGGCTTCAACCCCACCACCATCCACCCAAGTGTTTCAAAAGTCCCACAACCCCACCCAAGTGTGGAACAGCACTGCCCACTAATATGAGGTGTGAAGTTGGTGCACTTGGTGACTTGGTGGTACCTGCCGGGTGTGTTCACACCCGGGCATGCAGAAGCTGTACTTGGCTGATGGATCCAAAAGCGTGATCCACGATGCTTCTGCTCTTGATGCGTGGGGTGTCGCCCCACCAGACAATCCCACCAGGAAGATAGTCTCTATCTTGAGTGATGTCTGCGTCCAGACACAATTGTCAGGGGCTCGCAGCACTGCAGCTGTGTCCCTGAACTTAACAAATAACTAAAGGGGCAGAGCACATACCTGTGGCCTGTCCCTATCGCAACCACAATCTATGGTATGGCTCAGGGCCTGTCTGGGGCCTAGGGGGGTAACCTGGCCTAGTATGCAAGGGGATACTGCTCCTTACACGCTCCCTTCCCTAACTTGCTCCCAGCCCTGACTGATTCTTCCTGTCTGCACACAACAATGTATCCAATTCCCTGCTGCAGAGAATCTTTAAGTCTTAGTGGCTGGAATGCAGCATGTGATCTGGGTGAAAGTGCAGTCCCCAGTGGCTGCTGGGAATTGTAGTCCACTCAGGACCTCTTTAACATTGGGGCCGCATGCTCTATGTGTAATGGCCGCCGCGAGCTCTATCTGCGTCTGTTTGAACCTGTAATGGCCGCCGCTCTCTCTGGCACTCATGCGCAAAGCCCTTACTTGGCTGCCTGCCTTCTGCGCATGCATGCGCAACTTAAAATGGTGGTCCACACTAACTGGATGCGCCGCGGAGCCTCCCGAACATCGGAGCGCTCTCTGCTCTGGTCCCCACCTTTGCGGACAGCTGGCTGACTCCGGCGGCACCCGAGACCGCGCTCAAGGCAAGGAGGCGGGGTCTCTGGGAGCCCAAGGGGACGGGGCTACATATATTTTTATAAAGTAGATCTCGACAGCCGAAGTGTTTGAGTTAATGTACTGTATGAAAGCAGCAATCCCCCCTATCCAATTTTCTATTTATCCTTTTTTCTTTTCTTTTTTTTTTTTTACTGAAACTCTACCAGGTGTCCCACTGCACTCACTTTTAGATCCTGAAATATTAACCTTTTTGTGTGCCAGTGTTTCTGGTACTTTCTGGGAAATCAATATGGTTGACATTCAAGCCTCACTCCCAGTAACCAATGGGTAGGCACAGAGCATGACTTGGCAGCCTCCTATAGAACATCCCGATTTTACATTTATTTTAATGGCAAATAAGAAGAGGCAAATCTCCTGGAAGTCAAGGGGTTCCCCGAGCTAAGCATAGTGCAGTTCAGCTCAGGAGCATCCTCCGGTTCTGATTATGCACAAAAAAGACATTTCAAAGTGGAAGGAGGATGCTGCGTTAAATAAAGTGGAGGGATTAATCAGTAATGTATTCTGGTTTACAAAGGTGGGACACTGTTTCCCCAGTAACAGAAGTAAAACCTTCCCCCCAATTTGGAAAAAATTACACGCTGGTCCCTCTGGCACTCAATGGGTTAATTGACCAAAATTAGATTTCCCACTTCTGTCCCCTTACCTCCCAGCGCGGCCGCGATGGGCAGTGGAGGTAGGGGCAGGTGCCAGTGGTATCCAGGGGAGAACTGCGGTGGGTAGCGGGGCAACCGGAGGTCCGCCAGAGGTTCGTGGCGGCTCCCTTTGCAGGTCGCCGCCATATTGATTATGACGAGCATGTTCATTGTACCCCCATAGCACGGCGGTCATTACAAGTATGCGCGCGCATGCGCAGTAGCCACAGCTAGCGGCGGCCATCTCAGGAATGGGGCTCCGAGGGGACTACAGCCCCCAGCAGGGACTAGGGCTGTGAACACATGGCTGCAGCATTTCCCTGCACCAAATGGATACAGACTGGTGCAAATGAGAGATACGCCAGTCGGAGCTGGGACAGAGAAGGTTAAGGGTGTGCTCAGGGGTGTCAGTGGCCCCTGGGCTAGGCAAGAAACCCCCTCATAGGCCCAAGCTAGCCCCCAACTCCCCCTATAAGTTTGTGGCTGTGACAGGCTTATTAGATAGGGACACTGCCCCTGTAGTTGCAAAGTGTCAAGGACACAGCAGGACGCCATGCAGTAATTGTGACCTGTGGTCTGGGACCAGACCACCACACACAGATAGAGAATCTCTTCAAGGTGGGACCCTCCAGCTGGATACCACTTACGTAGAGGCGGACGCCTCTGTTGACGGAGACGGCGTGGGACAAACGGGCCCCCTTTCTTTAGTCAGCAGATACGAGGTGATGGAGCATCTGGCAGGTACCTAAACAAGTGCACCAACTCAACACACACTTCCTGTGGGTAGCGCTACAGCACACTTGGGGTGGGATTGCTCCTGTGGACACCAGGGTGGCTGGTGTCAGGAATCGGCGTCCTCCGCGCTCCCCACACAGTGCACTCTCTCCCCTCAGGGAGTCCCTGGACACACAAAACAATCCTGCCTTACCTACCTCTGCTGCTCCCCGCCCCTGCCGCCATCGCGGGATCACTCCCCTCGGCGATTTCTCTGCTCAGCGCCGGGTGTGCCCACGCCCTCCCGCGCGCACACCTGCACCATCCACTGGCTCGGTCCACGCGCGTACACGTGTTACGGAGCGCGCTCATTCTGCACACTCTTCTTCCCGTCCCCCGGACCTCAGGCTCCGCCCCCGCACACCACATGAGCATACTCAGGTTACCAACAAGACTCACCTGGCCTGTTATGCCTGCACCAATCTGCAGTGTCTTTCTGTAGCTCTTCCTGTCCCGCCTCCGTTCCTAATTGGACCTTCCTGCTTTATCTAGCTCCTCTCTGCTCTCAGTCTTTGCTCGACATAGTCTCTATATGGAAGTACTTCTGGATTCTCTCAGTGTTTTCTCAGGTTCTGACGCGGCTTGTACGACTACCCCCTCTGGCTCTCGATCTCGGTACTCCTTGGACAACACTCACTCTGGTAACCCCTTGAACACGGATTGGACTACGACCTATCTCCGCTCTCCACTCCCTGACCTCGGCAAGGCATTCTTCACACTATCTCTACAACCTTACTACACCTGGCCTGGCAACACTTTATACCACACTCCGGACACGCTCCCTTTGCTGCGGGTGCATGTATTACCACTTCCCCCTTCAGCTCATTGGACGGGGCTGGTCTGCGGGCAGCACCGGCGTAACAGCTGGGTGCCTAGGGCACCTCAGTACTTTGGGGGAAACCCCACCAGGGTGTGGACAAAGTGGTTGGGCGACACTGTTGGGTTACTACCTGGTATATGTTCATTTGATATATATGTTCTTAGCTGCATTCAGTAAACCTGTTTGATATATATATCAATCAGAAGCCCTGCCCGAGGGTTGCCCACTCATATACCCGGGGCCATCAACTCCCCAGGCAGCATCCATCTCGGGACTCTCCTCAGAGGTCCCTTATCAGGCTGAAACGTCCACCTCCTCCTACACCCCCGGGGGATGGAGGACTAAGGCTCGGGCCTCAAGTACACAACCAGGACAGACTTACCTATACCTAGGGTAACCTTCACTCCAAGTGCCCTGCTAGAGGCATCCAGCCAAGCCACAACTCAACACCTGGCACCTACCCCAGCCGGTATGTGAGAAATCCTGCGCAAGCTCCGACCCAAGAACCAGCACATCCCAGTCACCTGTCCACTGGTGGCTACGTCTTGGGGGTGACCTACCACAACTAATAGAAGCCCTAACCATGTCTTCTCAGTCACAGAACTATAGGAAACTCAAGGCCTTCTCAGGGATAATGCCCACACCTTTGGGGGAGGAAGGGTTCGAGGCCAGGAAAGAGCATGCTCTCCAAGTGCTTGATGAGTGGTCCTGCTCCGAGGCTGTAAAAAGACAGTGGCTGGTCTAGTGTCTCCGGCCACCTGCCATTCAACTTGTACGAATGCACCGTGAAACCGCAGGGGAAGTCACCATGAGTTGGTGGAACTCCTAACCCAATCCTACACACCTGAAGATGACGAATACGAACTCCTGGCTCAGTTCCTGGCCCTCCGCCAAAAGGATGGAGAAAAACTGTAAGCATTTGTCCAACTATCGTTATGAACTATACTCACTAAGAGAGTCATTCCTGCTGTGCTGGTGGACCAGTATCGATTAAACAACTTCTGACGGGATCTCTACCCTCACACCCTGTGGCCCTCATCATGCGATGCACTCCCCAGGCTGCCACCTCCTCAGCCACATCTGTAAACAGGAAGTCCAACTAAACTTCCACACACCCACAAGAAAGTCAAAGAGTCCAGTAACAACGAGCCTAAGGGAGTGTCGGCCCCAAAGTTCAAGGAGGCCGAAAGTACCGAGGATGACCCTCCTCCCAAGGCACCTGTCTCTGCACCCAAAACCTGCAGAAACACACTCCGTGGCATCAGAAAGCACCCCAGCACCTAGCCCAGAGGAAGCATCCTAACTGGACGCCTGCAGTTGCATGGGACCGGCCGCTATAATAAGGATCCTGGTGGAAGGTATCTACGCATCAGCTTTGCTGGACACCGGGTCCTAAGTGACTATTGTATATCACACTTTCTACGACCAATATCTTAAGCAGCTGCCCTTGCAGTCGGCGGACAAGATGAAGTTGTGGGGGCTCAGCAATCAGGATTACCCCATCGATGGCGTGATAAAAGTGTGGCTAGATATACCACAGCTGAACACCGGCAAGTATCACACCATGAATGTGGAGGTTCTGATATGCCCTGAGCCCCGCGAACATCCAAACTCTCCAATCATCTTGGGACCAACGCTGATGTGGTGGGGGTGGTGATCCTAGCTTATCTGCAAGAGGCCAGCGAACTACCCCTGTCATCCCTACAGATCACCCAGTACTAAAGGAAGAGAGCTGGAAAATATCGGACCAAGAGGGATATGGGATCTCTTCAACCACAACGCGGGGTTGACCGAGATTCCACCAGGGGGAGTGAACTGCATGGATGCAGTGTGCTGCTTCCCGGCCATGATGAGTCTGACCAGTACTTCTCCCTAGAGAGTACGCCCAAGGAAGACGCCAACCAAAGCTACAAGCTTGTGCCAGAAGTACGGGAGTGGAAGTCCAAACTCCCTGGGCGGATCAAGGTGTTCATTCAGAATATCTCCCCTTCGATCAAGGTAAAAGGCTGGGTCGAATATACCCAGTCACCCGTGTCGAGACGATAGCCCAAGTGAACACCAACCCTGTGCAAGATCATTTGACTTCGGGGAATCAACACTGTCCGCCGAATGGAAGGATCGGCTAATTGTCAAGTTGGAAGAACGCCGGGAAGTGTTCTCCACCAGCGAAATGGACGTAGGGTGTAACAAAACCACCCGGCACACTATTCGACTGAATGATACCACTCCATTCCCGGAGCGTTCCTGACGCATTGCTCCCCGAGATGTGAGGGACATCCTACAAAAGATGGAAATGGCAGGCTTAGTGGCTAAATCCCGAAGCCCCTACGTGTCTCCGATTGTGATGGTCAGGAAGACAAATGTGTAGACAATCGGACCCTGAACAACCGCACCGTACCCGACCAGTACACTCTGCCACGGATCAAAGAAATTCTCAACGGGCTGTCGGGAAGCCAGTGGTTCAGCATGCAAGAACTGAGATTTGGGTACTACCAGGTACCTATGAGTGCCTAAGACCAAGGGAAGACGGCATTTGTATGTCCCCTTTGCTTCTATCAATTCACCTACATGCCCCAAGGCATTTGTGGTGCTCCGGCCACATTACAATGTTTTATGGAAAAGATCAACAGAGATATGTACCCTCGGGAGTGCTTAGTCTACCTGGATGATATCATTGTCTATGGTAAGACTCTGGAGGAGCACGAGGAACATCTGCTGAAAGTGCTGGACCGGCTTGGCAAAGAAGGCTTGATGTTGTCTCTGGACAAATGCCGGTTCTGTCGCACATCAGCGACCTACGTGTGACACATAGTGTCCGCAGACGGAATAGCTATCGACCCAGCAAAGGCTGAAGCCGTGGTGAACTGGCCGAGACAAGAAAATGTCATTCTTAGGATTCTTAGGATTCTGTGGGTACTATTGCCACTTCGTGGAAGGATACTCAAGCAAGGTCAAGGTCCTCAATAACCTTTTAAAAATATACCCGGAGGATTCTCATCAGAAAGCCACCTCCGCCTGGCTACCCTTCGATGACAAGTGGACATCCGCCTGTGAAAAGGTGTTCATTGGAATGAAAAAGAACCTAACAGAGGCACCCATCTTAGCTTACGCTGATCCTGAGCAGCCCTATATCCTTCACGTGGATGCGAGCTTCAAAGGCCTGGGTGCGGTCTTGCATCAGAAGTACCCTGCTGGCCTCTGGCCAGTAGCATATGTCAGCCGAAGCTTGACCCCCAGTGAACAAAATTACCCTGACCACAAGCTGGAATTCCTTACTCTTAAGTGGGCGATAGTGTCAAGTTCCATGACTACCTATACAGAGTCACATTCGAAGTAAGAATGTACAACAACCCGTTGACGTACATATTGACATCCGCCAAACTGGATGCAACGGGTCACTGGTGACTGGCAGCCCTCTCGAACTATAAGTTCACCCTCAAGTATAAACCGGGGCCACTGTACATCGAGCCGATGCTCTGACCAGAAGGCCGGGTCTGAGTACCACACTGGACGACGGCCTCTGGGAAGAAATCCCTGGACCCGGGGTGCGAGCCATGTGCTCCACTGACGCCATAGTGGAGGGCAAAGTGGCGTTCTCAGAGCTAAGGGTTGCTTACTCGTTGGGATGCCAATCCAAGGCTCTCCCTATTGCCATCCAGATGGCATACATATCACCCCAGACAACATCATCGCTTGGAAAGATCTCGTGCAGTACCAGATACAGTATCCAGTGGCTGGAGCTATTCCCCAGGCTGTCCAGCAAGACAAACCCTCATTAGTGAAGCACGCTACCAGCGACACGGTCGCCGTAATAATGCGCGAGTGGGGCAAGTTCGGAATCTACAAGGGTCTACTCTATTGGGTGGTTCAATACCATAACAACCCAGATAGAAGGCAGCTGGCTCTACCCAGGAACTACAGCATATGGTCCTACGATCGCTACATGATGACCATGGGCATCTTGGAGTAGACAAGACCTTTGGTCTAATACGAGACCGGTTCTTCTGGTCTAGGATGAGAAAGTCGGTAGAACATCATTGCCATAGATGCTCAAGGTGTATACAGTGGAAGACATTGTCTACCAGAGCATCTCCAGTGGCCCATCTGAAGAGCTCGGGTCCCCTGGACCTCATATGCGTGGACTTCCTATGTATTGAGCCAGACTCGAGGGGCCTTGGAAATGTACTTGTGATCATGGACCACTACACTCTCTATGCCCAAGCCTTCCCCACCAAAGACCAGAAGGCCATTACGGTGGCCAATATCTTATGGGAGCGGTACTTTATACACTACGGGCTACCAAACCGTCTGCATTCGGATCAAGGGCGGGACTTTGAAAGTAAGCTCATTCGGGAGTTGCTGAAGCTATTAAACATCGACAAGTCCCAAATGACTCCTTACCATCCGGAGGGAGATGCTCTACCAGAGAGGTTCAACCGGACCCTCCTCGATATGCTTGGAACTCTCAAGGGCTCTCAGAAGAATGAGTGGAGCAAACACGTGGAGTCATTAATGCATGCCTATAATTACACCAGACACGAATCTACAGGATTCATTCCCTACTTCCTAATGTTCGGGCGAGAAGCACGGCTGCCTGTGGATATACGTCTGAGGGTATCTACCGACGGGGTACCCAACAGGACGCACTTCAAATACATACAACGGCACCAAGAAAGCCTGAAATGAGCATACCAACCAGCGGAGAAAGCATCAGCCCATCTGAATGCCTGCAAAAAACGGCGCTACGACAACAAGGTCCGCCATCGGGAAATTTGTCCTGGGGATGCCATTCTCCTCCGCAATCTAGGGATCCCCGGCAAACACAAGCTGGCCGACCGCTGGTGCGATGGAGTATTCGAAGTGGAATTTCAGCTGCCGGGCCTCCCTGTCTACCGCATCCGTGAAGGGGATGGCAAGGTAAAGGTTTGGCACTGCACCCATCTACTGCCTACCCCGCAAGTGGGGATAGCGATCCAGAGATAGTGACGGTACCATTGGCCAGTGAGCCAGAGGGATCTGAAGAAAACTCAGAATTCATGATGGAAACTAACGAGGATCCTATGGAAGGACCCTCTTCTAGAAATCAAGGGGTACCTACCGAAGGAGCAACGGGTAATGGGCCCAGGCCGCATGCACACGTATCAGTGTCTCCAACGAGACATCCTCTGGACCCAGAAGTCTGAATTTTATACCAGCCAGAGACATTTCAGAGACTGTTGTACCTCCTACTAGAGAGCCTGAGCCTCAAGCTTACAATTACTACTTCCAGAGGGAGTTGCGGAAGAGCTTCGCAGAAGCCAAAGACACCCTCCCAATCTGGTAGCCTATGATTCGTTAGGGGCACCCCACTACGAATCTCAGCAGTGGTCTCAGAGAAAAATACAGTGTGTGATTGTACAATTTAGTCAATATAACAATCTAGTTTAAAGTTATGCATGTTAAGTTGTATATGTAACACTGCATTTTCCATTGTGTAACTTGTGTTAGTGTGTTGTTCCCAAGCAGCGTAGTTGGGTTTTTCACCAGGGGGAGGATAGCTATGTGCCCCCTTGGTCCCCATGAACCCCATTGGTCAATTGTACCTTGCTGCGGCAGTTGCATGGGCGCACTGGTGTAGGGAGCGTTGCAGTGAGGCTACGGCTAGAAAGGGAGGCGTGCAGGGAGCATTATGTCTGGCGAGCGGTTCGCCGGAGCTCTGCCGAGGGCGTCGCCATCCTGCCGATGCTCGCGCATGTGCAGTAGACCAGTCGTGCGTTCGCAATGGGGAATCAAGTTGCGGTGGCCACATTGGTACACCTCGCGCATGCGCAGGAGGCATATAGTAGTAGCGGCATTACATAAAGGGCTCCGCGAGGGACTACAGCCCCCAGCAGCCCCATGGGCTGTTAGTGAGATGGTGAAAAAAAGCCAATAGGGCTGCAGCAATCCCCTGTCCTAAGATTGCTAAATTTGGCACACTGAAAGCCACGTCAGTCGGAGCTGGAACACAGAAGGGTGAGAGTGTGTTCAGGGTGTAAGTGGCCCATGAACTAGGCCAGAGACCCATTATAGGCCCCAGCTTGGCCCCGAGTCCTCTATAGATTGTGTGTGCGCTAGGGAAAGGCCCCATGAGACAGGGACCCTTTCCCCATTAGTTGTATGGTGTCAGGGACACAGCAAGATGTTGCGCAGTAATTGTGGCCTGTGGTCTGGGACCAGACCACCCACGCAAGGTATAGAGACTTTCTTCATGGTGGGACACTGCAGCCGGAGTCCACCCCATGTAGAGGCGGACGCTATTGTCGCTGCTGACAGCGCGGGACAGACGGACCTCTTTCATCAGTTGGTGGTAACGGGTTCTGGAGCACATGGCAGGTATCATATCACATCACAACAAAGTGCACCAACAGCCAGACATACTGTGAGCAGCGCTGTCACACAGACTCGGGTGGGAGTGACAAATTTAGGCTAGACACTGGGACACTGGTGCCCCTGCACCCACGTACTGTGGAGATACTCTGCGGGTCTATGCACATATATGTATGGTGTGGTTATAGTTGCATGTTCAGTAAACTGTTACAATAAATACACAGTATATACATATATTGGGTCCTGTGAGTGGGTTATCCAGCGCTGCTAGGATCCCTCACAGGTGCACCGTAACAGATCAGGTACACCCCAGCCTCCTGTGAGCCAGCAGGTAAAGTGCACCACACGTAGTTACCCCGACACGGGGAAAGGGGGCTACATATATATCCTTTACCCCATTAATCATTCAAATTTGAAGCTAATCACTTACTGTATAACCTTTGTTGGTAATATCTCAATATAAAATCAAGTTGGTAGTGCAATTTATTTGTATAAAAATTAATCAACTTTGAACATATATATATAGTTGAATATTATGAAACTGTGATGAAATAGGAAAAACTTAAACAATAACCACAATTGTTTGGTATTTTCTCAAACTTAAAATTAAGTTGGCAGTGCAATTTATTTGGTCAAATGAACCAAATATTAGAGCTGAATTTTGGAAAGCTTTAATGGAATTTGAATGAATGAGTTTCTTCTGTGAATATACTAGTTTCAGTGATTGAATAATTTAATTAGTTAATTTGTTCATTAATATACTGCTTTTCATATATTTTACATTTTCATATACCTGCAATTACTTGGGACTACGTGCCGGAAGACATCTTTTTTTCTTTGTGTATCTTGTTTGGAGGGACGTGGAAATCCCTCTTTGGACTCTGGCTGCTGGACTTAAGTATATCCCAAACGGCACATCCACTATCTATTGTGTAATTGTTATCACTGTATTATTGTATTTATAAACAATTCACAAGTTTATTTCGTTATATTAGTTTAGTGGATAGCGCTGCTTTTCCCTTTTTTCTTGGTATTTTATTATGTCCACTAGAACTCTGCAATTCCTCTTTAAACATTTTTTTTAAATTTATGAAATGCCAAGCACATATCTCTTTAGAACTGTTTAAAATAAGTATGACTTAAACTACAGTACAACCAATACTATTTGGCGTATTGTTTTTTATTCTGAAAGGTAAAACAAAACCGGCTAAATCCCTAATTTTTTTGCTACTTTATACTTCATAATACACACTAGCCTCACTACACAGAAATAATAAATAAATGATTGTAGCAATGTACATTTTCAGAAAACCATGCCACTCATATGATGAGCAAAATCTAAAGTGACAAGCAAACAGAGCTACAGACGCTTATATATTCCAATCGGAAACATTCTAAAATAGCTTTTGCCAATTAGTTGAATCAGTAAAATGAGCAGGTGCACTCAACATTTAATTTTAGCAAGCTGAGTGGATGTCTAATGAATACATATCATGAAGGTCCATTAACAAGCCATTAGGCAGAAAAACAATGGAGCAGAATATATATAAGCAGCTTCATTTCACCACTGGGAAGAAAATAAAATAGTAAAAAGATGCTTTATAAATCAAAGTTGAGAGCTTTTAATGGTGAAAAGAACTATGTTGTCTTGCTCCATGGAGAGCAGAAGATGTTATTGCACAGCCGGAGTCACGTCCACCAAGTCAACACGGCAACCAGAATGATAAAAATAAAACAGATCCCTTACTAAATGCATCTTGTTACAAGAAATCTAGAAAATATTAAGCCAGTGACTACTCTAATGAGCCTTTCCACTGCCAACGCATTTTGCGCCAGAAAAGGGCGCTTTGTCAAAGGATACAACCACATTCAGAAGTACATCTTAAATAGAAACGGACTCTATAAGAAACAACTAAAAACAGGTGTGAGGCATAAGGGTAACATGCATATGTAATCACCAGACAAAGACAAGAATAGACACTTTTTATGTCTATTTTTTTACGTACAATAAAAAGTCCATAATATGTACATGTAAACACATACATATACATACACTATATAAAAAATATCAAGTACCATGGCTAAACAGAAGATGCAACTGCTCATAGGGTAAGGCTGTCCCTTTAAATATGTTCTGAATCTAACAGGGGAGTTTAAAGTAACCTTTTCATTCTAAGACAATGAGGTCTGGATTACCTCATTCAAATGTAATTAGCAGCTTTAAGCAACAATTCTCCTCAGAAGCCTATATATGTTTAATTCATTTATTATCCGTCTCATTGCCCCCCCCCCCTCCTCCGCCTCCCCCCCCCTCCACCCCCTCCCCCCCCCCCAGGTTGTCCTGCTCTTTTCAAAACAAATAAAAGTACTCCTCTTACGTTCCGTCATCAGAAACAGAGCGATCATGAGGTCCCTCCTGCATTCAAAGGGTCAAACCATTCCACTATTACCATATAGAATCTAAAATGAACATAACATTAGGAAATCAGTAGTCAAAATGTGACACAAATATTCTATTAATGGAACATACATATTTTTAATTTGTACACATAATCTTAGCATCCATCCACAGTGAAATCGAATGGAGATCATAGTATGGAAAGTGACTGTCAGCAAATAAATCTTGTCGGTGAGACATTGAGTGGTAACGTCATTGGATATGCTAATTGAACTACATGCTGTACAGATAATGTTGATGTTGATACCACAGACTGGCTGAGCAGCAAATAAGTTTCAAGGTGCATTCTTAGTGCTGCCACTGCCAAAATTGAAACAAACAAGATTATCTCCAGAAAGCAAGGCTCTTGGAAGCATGACAGGTTCTGTTATGCACCAAAGGAGACCCATCACGTTGAAATCAATATAAACAAATATAAATAGGGTACATTGCTCATTTAAATGTAATAAAACAACGACTGCTTTACTTACAAAGACGTGCATAATTGTAAAAGCAAATGTTTACATTAGTTTCCTTTTAGTGCCTTTTGCTAAACTTATGTTGAATTTCATTGTTATGAATAATTAGAACATGCATGGTATCATTTTATGGGAAGCACATGCTTTTGATTTTGGAAATCTATGCATATGGAAAAAGGGCAAAGGCATCAGCCATGTCTTTTTAAGCCAATTGTGACCATGGTAAGCCAATCATGGCTCCTCTTTGCTCTACTTAAGCTTACAAATGACTAGTAAAATGAAATCACTCATCCTTTGCCCCATCACATACAGTATCCCTTATACCATATGCTTGTATTTTAGTATGCAAGATATATTGAATACTAACCAGTGAAGTACATACACATAAAGTGAGCTGTAAAAATGAATAACCCCTTCCACCATTTTAAATAATTCTTCTGTGTTTCCTTTAGAAGTGGTAACCTCAACCCTTTCACAATGAAAAAAACAGAAGCCTTTATTAATTAAAACATGTTTCTCCTTTAACAAAGTACTTAACTAAATGGTACTTTAAAAATCTTTAAAAAAAAAATATGTAAAACCTCAACAAGACTTTAAGAGGCCTATTTACCTGTAATTCTCCTTATAATTTTATCATAGCATCAATATATCATGGTACTTTGCATGCATTTTGCTAAGTGACTTGACATTATTTTGCAGGTTGTGGTACGTCTTAAGGAACCAACATTAGTTCTTCATAGATCTCAGGTAGCGAGAAGTGCTAGAACAAGGGGTCATGCTCTCGAGTGTGCCGGTGGTAAGTGAATGGAAGATGTGAGGAAGTACTTCTTCACATAAATGCTGGTGAATTTGTGGAATAGCCTGCAACAGAGTTGGTTAGCGAATTCAAACATGCTTGGGATAGACATAAGAGTATCCTAAATATGAAAGAAAGCCAATGATCACATAGAATATGAGGTTTTACAGAAGATCGGTAAATGGGCAGAATAGGTGGGCTAAGTGGTCGGCTGTCAAATTCTAATTGATATGCTGTCAAATTCTATGGGGCTTTTTCAGTAAGCTGCATTAGCGTCAAAGAGGCCTTCCATGCGATAGCGCCAGATCAGCATTATTTCAGCTTTTTTAATAAACCCCTATGTTCCTATGAAATGTTTCTATGAAATTATAGTGCACAGAGGTTTGAAGACCTCTTAAAAGTCTACAATTGCATCTTTGACCAACTGTAATGTTGGTCCCTAATCGGCATTACAACCTACAACGTATCTACGTTTCTCAAGGACCAATATGATCGGTCTAGGATATTTGGTCGCAGCTGTTTTGCCAAAACCAAATCTTCACCAGCATTTTGCAAGTGACATCGCTGCAGGGACACTCAGCCGCCGGCCACTTCCTGCTAAGGTAAGTCCCTAACCATAGTCCTCAAACCTCCTAATCTTAACCCCTAATACTAAGGCTAAACCTTTAACCCTTAGCCTAAGACGCCTTAAATTAACCCCCTACCACTAAAACCCCTAAAGTTAACCCCCTAGCCTAAAACGTATCTTATTGTAGAAGCGTCTGGCGGTGAAGGAACCAGTGGCAGAGGAACTGCAGTGGAGGGTCCCTCTGCAGCCAAGTGCTGGTGGGGATTTGGTCGCGGCAAGACGGCCGCGACCAAATGTCCCACACCCCAATATGACTACTAGAGCTTTAAGCTAAGTGACTTGGGGCTTGTACAACACAAATATCATCATGGATGAAACATGTTCTGCACCCCGGGGCATTGTTTCCTATCAGAATTTTCACCATACTGGGGGTGGCTTCAACATCTATGGTTAACATACTTACATAAACATATTTCCTCTCTTTTCTAAAGGGAGCCAGCATAAGTATTTTCACAAGCAATGAATGGTGCAAACAGATATGAATGTAATAAATAAACCTCTGAATTAATTAATTGGGACACAGATTACCTTATTACAACATTTCACTTCCATTGTAACAAATATTGAACATATATAGTCATATACAGTGCATTTTAATTAACAATTGATAAAAAAAAACTACAATATTACTTTTAGGAAAATACACAGGATTGCAATGTAGAATCATTTTAAAGTATCTAATTTTTGCTTCTGAAAGGGTCATTTATCAGAGGTTACCTAACTGCACAAGTGGTGCAACAATGGGTCAAATATAGCACCAGACATAATGTTATTACTACGATTCAAAACATGTTTAAGTCATTAGCTTCCTTTCTGTTCACAAGCATTGTAATGTACCTAGGGAGGAGAGGGGAGGGGGGGGGGTTTGTTAATTGGAAAAGTACAGTAGCTTCCTATTCAGTTTTTAGCCTCTAAAATAATATACAGTGCCCTATATGTTTCTATGTTATATAAATCACTAAAAGCCATAAACAAAATGTATTGAAGACGACAGTACCTCCTACCCACAATGTTGAAACATGTTAATGTAACTTGAATACTGTGCAGATCAATGTAACATGTAGAGAGTTAAGTGCATTTGAAATTGCTCAGATCAGGCATTTCACAAAAATGTATGATCTGTTTCTGTCATGCACACTTAGATTGAAAGAAAACAATCTTTGATATATCCATTTCCTAGTATGTCAAGGGCAATGGGTGGATTATAATGTTTACATCTCATGGGTCCTTAGTTGATTAACCAGCTAAAAATAAACTTCATTCTGCAACTACAGCAAAATCAATGAAGTCATATATACTGTAATCAGTATAAAAGCACTGTGACATTGAGCCAGTGATATCAAAACACTTTCTTAAAACTTGCACCTGGGAGCCTGACAATCATGCAGCGCTAGTAACAGTGCTAATGACAGCTGTGACCTGAACAGATCCGTATTAAAACCTTACTGGAAGAAGCATACAGTATGGTGCATCCCTGTAAAGTGGATAGGATGGGGATAAATTGAGCATAAGATTGGAATAAACTTGTAAGCTTCTGACAGGCAAAATACTGTATCAAACGTATGCTTCATAAACATGGCAGCAATAAAGAAATACCTGAAAAGTGTGGGATTGGCAGTCACTCAATCCTTTTCTTACCTGCTTTTATCACCTCCAATAAATTAGCAAATCCTCGCAGTCATAACAGTTGAACCATTTGTTGGTTCGGTGTCCTAAAGGGAAAATGCTCATTTCCCACCCTTAAGTCCTGTGATTAGGATTCGTCGGGCTAGTCCACAAAGACACTCCAATACTATTCATAGCATCGCTAGGAGATCAGATGGAGGATCAACAGTAATAAGATGATGTCAAGACAAGAGATGAGAGGTGACCTGCAGCGTGACTGTGAGTCTGAGCAGCAGCGATTACCAGAGGAGGGAGGAGTGAGAGGGGAAGAGAGAGAAAGAGAGAGAGAGAGAGCAAGGCAGGGTAAGGAGAAAACGAAAACAGGGAGAGGAAAATACTAATGATACAGACACACAGGCGCAGCAACGTTGGACAGAACAGAACAGCCCTTTCAGTGCCGGAGAGGACTGAAACCTACTGCTCAAGATAATGCTTTTTTTTCTCAAGGCTAAATTATGTCATGCTAAATCTTAGGAACCATTCATCAATGTGCGAGTGGATAATGACAATATTAACAAGTGTGACAGTACAATAGAGAGGCAAAAAGAGAGGGGAGAAGATGAAAAGGTGATGAAGAATGGGACAGGGAGGGGAGATAGGAGATGGGAGTCTAGGTCAAGTAATTTGGGGAGATTTTATATTCACTCAGGATAAAAAGTGTGGTAAGAGAGTGTATACACACACACACACACACACACACACACACACACACACACACACACACACACACACACACACACACACACACACACACACACACACACACACACACACACACACACACACACACACACACACACACACACACACACACACACACACACACACACACACACACACACGTACTGTGTACTGGTATATTGGTATGGGTGT